>NW_028134705.1:0-87000 GCF_964662115.1 Mustela nivalis | reverse complement strand
GGAAGGAGGAATTCTAATTTCTGCATCACGTTCACCCTGGGCAGTGATTGGAGATAAAGTCTAGGTTCTGAAGCCTGAAAACCGAGGTTGGGAAGAGATGACGACCTACAGCCATAGCGGGTCCTATGTGTCCAGGTTGGGGCCAGCTGTCTGGGTGTCGTTTGGGATGTCTTGTCAGGCTGTGCCAGACAGGGCATTAGAATACAGGGTGGGCTGTATAATTGCTTTACAATCGAGTGGCATGCATTAGAAAATCATTTGGGGTTTCTTATTAGAAGCATAGGGCAAAGTTTTTCTTCTGGAGGGCAGGCAGAGTGCTGCATTGTGGCTTCGGAATTCCCAAACTGGAGGGCTTGTGGGTGAGGAGAGTGTGACGGAAGTCTGAGAACACAAGCTAGGCTTAGGTTTCGGGGCAAGGACATGGCAGGCACACTCTGCAGAGCTGAATTGAGATCTCATGCGTCTGAAGTCAGGTCGAGGATCAGACTTTGGCTCAGGTTTGAGTTTCTGTCCATGTTGGCCCCTTCATGAAGGGGGTACATTATGAGCCCATGGGGGTTTTCCCACTATTGGAGTTGTGAGATGCTCCAAACCGCAAGGATTCCTTCTGTGGGACAATTAAGATTTGTTGGATGGCTCCAGGACGTCTTATAAGGTATTTTTCCAGAACAGGGTTCTAAGTATGGATGCCTGGGCAGCCAGCCTCACAATCCAATTGTCTCCTAGCAACAAGAAACGTTTGATCTGCTGGCTTGGGGTAGCAACAGAGGGGGCTGAGTTGAAATGGACTTTCCTGAGGATGGTCTTAATGTTGGTTTGAGTCCATGGAGACCTTGGTATGGGGCAGTGGCACCAGGGCCCTGAAGGATTCTCCTAACCAGAGGTTATGACAAAGCTCCAATGAGCAAGTTTTCCATGGGGAGACGAGATTTGTTTCTATTGGTGCCTCAGGAAACCACCATATGCTGGTAATGGAAACGAGGCCTCTGAGGAGAGATGCCTAAAAACCAAAGCAATGGATCTGATTAGGGCCTAGGGGCCTGTCCGGTTCAATATTCTTCTCTGGGGACATCTGTTGTCTGAGTGGAGGTAGTTGCTCAGCTGGTTTGAGATCACCCCTGTTTGTGCTGGGCGGCCTACACTAATGGGATGGCCTCGGTGACTTTGGAGGTTTTTCCTCATTTGCAAGGTTGTGGCCAATGGAATGGGAAGAATTACCTTGAAAGGGAAGCACAGTCCTGAGGTGTGGCTCCAGGGACCCAAGTGTGGAGCGTGTGTGGTCCAGGGCTATTTGGACAAAAGTCTGAAAACACAAACTCCACTTAGGTTGGGGGATGTAGGTATGGCCGGCCCGATCTATAGACCGTGAGGAGAACTCTTTGGGATATGAACAAAGGGCGAATGTGAGGTGCTGGCTCATGCTTTTTTTTTTTTTTCTGGAAATGTGTCACCGATTGCCATGGAATGTCGGGGTGTACTCATGGGCCATCGATGAGGCTCCCTTTCTGGGGATTTGACCCGATCCCAAGAGTTTGGGGTCATTCTGTGGGAAGGGAGGAGGCCTTTCTTGTTTTTTTGTTTATTTTATTATTATTATTATTTTTTTTACCTAAGGTGGACCACCAAAAGAGGGATTCCAGAGCAGAGTCCTGGGAAGGGGCGACTGGACAACCAGACCTCTGGTTAACATTGGGACCTAAGAACATGGCAAGCCCCATATGTGGGATCTTGGTCCAGACACTGAGAGGCCTTCCTTGAGGAATGGTCTCACACTGAGTTTCACAATGTGTTTTTGTGCCCAAGGAGCCCCTCAAGTCAGGACGTGGCCTAATGTACCATGCTGGTTTCTCCTACAGGGAACGTTGCACAATATGGCAACCACAAGTTTTCTGGCCATGGGGAAGAAGGAGTTCTAATTTCTGCAACATTTTCACTCCTGGACTGTGATTGGATTTAAGGTCTAGGTTCTGAAGCCTGAAAACTGAGGTTGGGAAGAGATGAAGACCTAAGGCCATGGTGTGGCTGATGTGCTCAGTGTTCGGCCAGCTGTTGAGTGTGGGTTGGGAGGTGCAGGCTCAGGCTGTGGCAGACAGGGAATTAGTGCCCAGGCTAGACTGTATCATTGGGGTGCAGTCGAGTTTCGTGCAGGATGGTACTCATTTGTGGTTACTGGGTAGCCCCAGAGGGCAACGTTTTTCTTCTGGAGGGAAGACACAGTGCCACATAGTGGCTCCAGAATTCCCAAACTGGAAGGCTTGTGGGCCAGGAGTGTGAGGGAAAAATTCTGAGAACACAAGCCAGACTTAGATTTCGGGGTGAGGGGATGGCAGGCACCCTCTGCAGAGATGATTCGAGATCCTGTATACCTGAAGACAGAGCTAGGATCAGACGTTGGCTTACGTCGAAGTTTCTGTCCATGACAGCCCCTTCATGAAGGGGAGGGTGTCACGAGGACATGGAGGTTTTCCCACGATGGGAATTGTGAGATGCTCCAAACCGCAATGATTCCTTCTGTGGGACAGTCGAGACCTGTTGGATGGCTCCAGGACATCCCATAAGGAAGTTATCCAGAGCAGGGTTCTAAGGATGGATGCCTGAGCAGCCTGCCTCCCATTCCAGGTGTCTCATAGCGCCAAGGCAAGTTCGATCTGCTGGATCTAGGGGAGCAACCGAGGCGGGTGTGTTGAAATGGGTGAGTTGAGGATGGGTCATAATGTGCATTTGTGTCCATGTAGAACTTGGAATGGGGTGCTTGAACTGGGGCCTTGAGGGATGTTCATAACCGGAGGTTTTGATGGAGCTCTAAAGAGTATGTTTCCTATGTAGAGAAGAGAATTGTTTTGATGAGTGCCTAAGGAATCTCCCATATGCTTATTGGAAACCAGCCTCTGAGGAGAGATGACTGGAATCAAAAGCAATGGATCTGATTAGGGCCTAAGTGCCTGTCCAGTTCAATCTTATTCTATGGGGATATCTGTCTCTGGGTCTGAGTGGAGGTAGTTTCCTAACTTGTGAAAGATCATCCCTGTGTGTCCTGGGCAGCCAACACTATTCAGATGGCCTCGGGGAGTTTGGCGGATTCTCCTAATCTATTGAGTTGTGGCCAATGGAAATGCAGAATTCCCCTGGAGAGGGAAGCCACAGTCCTGAGGTGTGGCTCCAGGGGCCCCAGCTTGGATGGTGTGTGGGCTAGGCCTGTGGGGACAGAAGTCTGAAAACACAAACTCAGCTTAGGTTTGGGGATGTATGTATGAAGGCTCGATCTACAGACCGTGAGAATTTTCCGGGCTATGAACAAAGGGCGAGTATGTGGCGCTTGCTCAGGCTTTTGTCTCTGGATTTTGTGTCAACGGTGGCCGTGGAATGTCGGGGTGTCCTCAAGGGCCATGGACAATTCTTTCTCTGGTGATTTGGCCTGATCGCACGGGGTAGGATCATTCTGTGGATTGGAAGAGTCCTTTCTGTATTTTTTTTTTTTACCTCAGGTGTCCAATCAACGAGGGATTCCCGAGTAGATCCCTGAGTAGGGGTGACTAGACATCTCGAACTCTGGTTGAGATTGGGGGACTAGGGGCTTGGCAAGCCCCATATGTGGGCTGTTGTTCCAGTCACTAAGAGGCTTTACATGAGGATAGGGTTCACGCTGAGGGTCACAATGTGTGTTTTGTGCACATTGTGGCCCTCAGGGATAGGTGGGGCCTCATAGTCCATGCTGCTTTCTCCTACTATGAACAATGGACAACATGCCAACCACTAGGTTACTTGCCAAGGCGAAGGAGAAGTTCTGATTCTTGCATCACGTTCACTCCTGAGCAGTGAGTGGAGATAAGGCCTAGGTTCTGAAGGTGAAAACTGAGGTTGGGTAGATATAATGGCCTAAAGCCATTGTGGGTGTGATATGCTCTGTGTACGGCCAGCTGTCTGGGTGTTGGACTGGAGGTCTGCCCTCAGGCTGTGTCAGACAGGGCTTTAGTGCACAGGCTAGACTGTATAATTGGGGTATGGTCGAGTGGCATGCAGGTTGTTACTCATTTGGCGTTTCCGGTTAGCCCTATAGGGCAACATTTTTCTTCTGGAGGGCAGGCAGAGTGCTGCATTGTGTCTCCAGAATTGCCAAACTGGAGGGGTGTGGCCAGGATTGTGAGGAAGGAAGTCTGAAAACACAAGCTAGCATGAGTTTTGGGGCCAAGAGCATGGCAGGCCCACTCTGCAGAGGCTGAATCGAGATCTCCTGCAGGTGAGGTCAGGGCGAGTATCAGATGTTGCCTCAAGCTGGAGTTTGTGTCCATGACGGCCCCTTCCTGAAGGGGGTGGGGGCGTCATGAGGCCAGGGAGGTTTCCCTACGCTGGGAGTTGTGAGCTGCTCCAAACTTCAAAGTTTCCTTCTTCAGGACAGTCGAGTACTATTGGATGGTTCCAGGATGCCCCATACAGAAAGATTCAAGAGCAGGGGCCTAAGCATGGATGCCGAGAAACGCCAACTCACGTTCCCATTGCCTGGTGGAGACAAGGCACGCTCAATCTGCGGGCTCTTGGGTGAGCTACCCAGAAGGCTGAGTTTAAATGGACTCTCCTGAGGATGAGTCATAATGTGGGTTGGTGGCCATGGAGACCTTGGAATGTGGCAGTAGCTAAGGGACTCTGCAGGATTCTCCAACCCGAAGGGCTTGACACAACTCCAACAAGGAAGCTTCCCATGTGGTGATGAGAGGTCTTCTGTCTGGTGCCTCAGGAAAGCCCCGTATGCTGGTCTTCAAACCCAGGCCTCTGAGGAGTGATACCTGGACACCAAAGCAAGAGTTCATAATAGGGCCTAGGGGCCTGTCTTTTTCAATCTTCTGTCTCTGCGGATATCTGTCTGTGTGAATGCATGGAGGTAGTAGTTGCTCAGCTTGTGTCATAATGCCCCTATATGTCCAGTGCGGCTTGCAGTAGTGGGATGTCCTTGGGGACCTTGAGGTTTCTACTATTTTGTAGAGTTGTGGCCAATGGAATGGGCAGTTTCTTAGGAGAGAGCAGGCACAGTTCTGTGGTGTGGCTCCAGAGACCCCAGCCTGGAGGCTGTGTGTGCCATGGCTGTGCAGACAGACATCCAAAAACCCTAACTCAGCTCAGGTTTGGGGCCGAGGTTACGGCAGGCCTGATCTACAGTCCATGAGGGGAGCTCCTCTGGATATGAAAGAAGGGTGAGAGGGAGGCAGTCGCTCAGGCTTTTGTCTCTGGATGTTTTGTCCACAATGGCCGTTTATGTAGGAGTTGCCTCATGGGTCGTAGAAGTCTCCCTCTCTGGTAGTTTGTCCAGCCCCCAATCGTTTGGGGTCATTCTGTGGGAAGGGAACTGTCCTGTTTTCTGCTTCATGTGTCCCCCCAGTAGAGGGATTCTAGAGCATAGCAGTGGGTACTGACAACTGGAATACTCGCCCTCGGGTTAAGCCTGGGGGCCTATGGATATGACAACCCCATATGCAGGATCTTGGTCCAGCCACTGAGAGGCGTTACTTTAATACGGGACTCACGCTGCAGGTCACAATGCATGTCTGTGCCCTAGGCGGCCCTCAAGCACTGGCGTGGCCTTTTGGACAATGCAGGTTTTCCCACATTGAACGTTGGACAACATGCCAACCACAAGGTTTCTGGCCATGGGGAAGGAGGAATTCTAATTTCTGCATCACGTTCACCCCTGGGCAGTGATTGGAGATAAGGTCTAGGTTCTGAAGCCTGAAAACCGAGGTTGGGAAGAGATGACGACCTACAGCCATAGCGGGTCCTATGTGTCCAGGTTGGGGCCAGCTGTCTGGGTGTCGTTTGGGATGTCTTGTCTCAGGCTGTGCCAGACATGGCATTAGTATACAGGGTAGGCTGTATAATTGCTTTACCATTGAGTGACATGCATTAGAAAATCATTTGGGGTTTCTTATTAGAAGCATAGGGCAAAGTTTTTCTTCTGGAGGGCAGGCAGAGTGCTGCCTTGTGGCTTCGGAATTCCCAAACTGGAGGGCTTCTGGGCCAGTAGAGTGAGGACGTAAGCTGAGAACATTAGCTAGGCTTAGGTTTCGGGGCAAGGGCATGGCAGGCACACTCTGCAGAGCTGAATTGAGATCTCATGCATCTGAAGTTAGGTCGAGGATCAGACTTTGGCTCAGGTTTGAGTTTCTTTCCATTTTGGCCCCTTCAAGAAGAGGGGGGATTATGAGGCCATGGGGGTTTTGCCACTATTGGAGTTGTGAGATACTCCAAACCGCAAGGATTCCTTCTGTGGGACAATTAAGATTTGTTGGATGGCTCCAGGACGTCTTATAAGGTATTTTTCCAGATCAGGGTTCTACGTATGGATGCCTTGGCAGCAGCCTCACATTTCAATTGTCTCCTAGCAACAAGAAACGTTTGATCTGCTGGCTTGGGGTAGCAACAGAAGGGGCTGAGTTGAAATGGACTTTCCTGAGGATGGTCTTAATGTTGGTTTGAGTCCATGGAGACCTTGGTATGGGGCAGTGGCACCAGGGCCCTGAAAGTTTCTCCTAACCAGAGGTTATGACAAAGCTCCAATGAGCAAGTTTTCCATGGGGAGACGAGATTTGTTATTATTGGTGCCTCAGGAAACCACCATATGCTGGTAATGGAAACGAGGCCTCTGAGGAGAGATGCCTGGAAACCAAAGCAATGGATCTGATTAGGGCCTAGGGGCCTGTCCGGATCAATATTTTTCTCTGGGGACATCTGTTGTCTGAGTGGAGGTAGTTGCTCAGCTGGATTGAGATCACCCCTGTTTGTCCTGGGCGGCCTAAACTATTGGGATGGCCTCGGTGACTTGAGGTTTTTTCTAATTGGCAAGGTTGTGGCCAATGGAATGGGAAGAATTCCCTTGAAAGGGAAGCACAGTCCTGAGGTGTGGCTCCAGGGACCCAAGTGTGGAGCATGTGTGGTCCAGGGCTATTTGGACAAAAGTCTGAAAACACAAACTCCACTTAGGTTGGAGGATGTAGGTATGGCTGGCCCGATCTATAGACCGTGAGGAGAACTCTTCGGGATATGAACAAAGGGCGAATGTGAGGTGCTTGCTCATGCTTTTTTTTTTTTTTTTTTTTCTCGAAATGTGTCACCGATTGCCATTGAATGTCGGGGTGTCCTCATAGGCCATCGATGAGGCTCCCTTTCTGGGGATTTGACCCGATCCCAAGAATTTGGGGTCATTCTGTCGGAAGGGAGGAGGTCTTTCTGTTTTTTTTTTTTTGTTTATTTTTGTTTGTTTTTTGTTTTTTTTTTTTTTTTTTTTTTTACCTCAGGTGGACCACCAAAAGAGGCATTCCAGAGCAGAGTCCTGGGGAGGGGCAACTGGACAACCAGACCTCTGGTTAACATTGGGAACTAAGAACATGGCAAGCCCCATATTTGTGCTCTTGGTCCAGACACTGAGAGGCCTTCCTTGAGGTATGGTCTCACACTGAGTTTCACAATGTGTTTTTGTGCCCAAGGAGCCCCTCAAGTCAGGGCGTGGCCTAATGTACCATGCTGGTTTCTCCTACAGGGAACGTTGCACAATATGGCAACCACAAGTTTTCTGGCCATGGGGAAGAAGGAGTTGTAATTTCTGCAACACTTTCACTCCTGGACTGTGATTGGATTTAAGGTCTAGGTTCTGAAGCCTGAAAACTGAGGTTGGGAAGAGATGAAGACCTAAGGCCATGGTGTGTCTGATGTGCTCAGTGTTCGGCAGCTGTTGGGTGTGGGTTGGGAGGTGCAGGCTCAGGCTGTGGCAGACAGGGAATTAGTGCCCAGGCTAGACTGTATCAAGGGGTGCAGTCGAGTTTCGTGCAGGATGGTACTCATTTGTGGTTACTGGGTAGCCCCAGAGGGCAACGTTTTTCTTCTGGAGGGAGGACACAGTGTCACATACTAGCTCCAGAATTCCCAAACTTGAAGGCTTGTGGGCCAGGAGTGTGAGGAAAAAATTCTGAGAACACAAGCCAGACTTAGATTTCGGGGTGAAGGGACGGCAGGCACCCTCTGCAGAGATGATTCGAGATCCCGTATACCTGAGGACAGAGCTAGGATCAGACGTTGGCTTAGGTCGGAGTTTCTGTCCATGACGGCCCCTTAATAAATGGGAGGGTGTCACGAGGACATGGAGGTTTTCCCACGATTTGAATTTTGAGATGCTCCAAACCGCAATGATTCCTTCTGTGGGACAGGTGAGACTGGTGGATGGCTCCAGGACATCCTATAAGGAAGTTATCCAGAGCAGGGTTCTAAGGATGGATGCCTGGGCAGCCTGCCTCCCATTCCAGGTGTCTCATAGAGCCAAGGCAAGTTCGATCTGCCTGATCTAGTGGAGCAACCGAGGCGGGTGTGTTGAAATGGGTGAGTTGAGGATGGGTCATAATGTGCATTTGTGTCCATGGAGACCTTGGAATGGGGTCTTGATCCGGGTCCTTGAGGGATGTTCATAACCGGAGGTTTTGATGGAGCTCTAAAGAGTATGTTTCCTATGTAGAGAAGAGAATTGTTTTGATGAGTGCCTAAGGAATCTCCCATATGCTGGTATTGGAAACCAGGTCTCTGAGGAGAGATGACTGGAAACAAAAGCAATGGATATAATTAGAGCCTAGGTGCCTGTCCGGTTCAATCTCTTTGCTGGGGATACGTTTCTAAGTATCTGAGGTGAGGTAGTTGCTCAGATTGTGTCAGATCGCCCCTGTTTGTCCTGGGCGACCTATAATATTGGAATGGCCTCTGGACTTTGGAGTTTCTCCTAATCTATAGGGTTGTGGTCAATGGAATGGGAAGAAATCCCCTGGAGAGGGCAGGCAAAGTTCTGAGTTTGGCTCTAGGGGCCCAACCTTGTGGGTGTGTGGGCCAGGCCTGTTGAGCAAAAAGCTGAAAACACAAACTCCGCTTAGGATTGGGGACATAGTTATGGCATGCCCAATCTACAGACCGTAATAACACTTCAGGATATGAAAAAGTGTGAGTTTGAGGTGCTTGCTCAGATTTTGTCTCTGGATTTGTGTCAACAATGTGGGTGGAATGCTGGCGTGGCCTCATGGGTTGTGGACGGCTTTCCTTCTCTGAGGATTTGACCCAATCCCAAGAGTTTGGGTATGTTCTGTGGGATGGGAGGAGTCCTTTCTGTTTTTTATTTTATTTTATTTTATTTTTTGTACCTCATGTGTCCCAATAAAGGAGGGATTCCAGAGCAGAGTCCTCGGGAGGGACAACTGGACAACCCCACCACTGTTTTAGTTTGGGGGCCTAGGGGCATGGCAAGTCCAATATGTGGGCTCTTGATTCAGACACTGAGAGGCTTTCCTTGAGGACAGGGCTCATGCTGAGGGTCACAATGCCTATTTATGCCAACAAGGCCCTCAAGCATGGGAAGGGCCTCATGGGCCACGCTGGATTCTCCTACACTGAACGTTGGAGAATATGCCAACCACAAGGTTTCTGGCCATGGCGAAGGAAGAGTTGTGACTTCTGCATCACGTTAACCCCTGGACAGTGATTGGAGTTTAGGTCTAGGTTCTGAAACCCGAAAACCGAGGTTGGGAAGAGATGAAGACCTAAGGACCTGTTGGGTCCAATGAGCTCAGTGTGCGGCCAGCTGTTCAGCGTAGGTCTGGAGGTGTGGGCTCATGCTGTGTCAGACAAGGCATTAGACAGGGTAGACTGTATATTTGGGGTGCAGTCGAGTGGCGTTCAATTGATCCTCATTCGGGTCTCTAGGTAGTTCCATAAGGCAACGTTTTTTCTCTGGGAGGGCAGGCAGAGTGCTGCATTGTGGCCCCAGTATTGCCAAACTGTAGGGCTTTTGGGCCAGGGGTGTGAGGACTGTAGTCTGAGAACACAAGCTAGGCTTCGTTTTTGGGGTGAGGGCACAGAAGGCACACTCTGCAGAGCTGAATCAAGATCTCATGTACCTGAAGTCAGGGCGAATATCAGACGTTTGCTCAGGTTGGAGTTTCTGTCCATGATGGCCACTTTATAAAGTGGAGCATCTCAAGAGGCCATGTAGATTTTCCCACAATGGGAGTTCTGAGATGCTCCAGACTGCAAAGATTCCTTCTGTGGAACACTTGAGACCTGTTGGATGGCTCTAGGATGTCCCATATGGAATGACTCCAGAGTAGGGTTCTAAGGATTGATGCCTAGGCAGCCCACCTCCCATTCTAGTTGTCTCCTAGCGACAAGGCAGGTTTGATCTGCAGGCCCTGGGGGAGAAACCAAGGGGGTTGAGTTGACATGGACGCTCCCGAGGATAGATCATAATGTGGGTTTAAGTCCATGGAGACCTTGAAATGGGGCGCTTGATCCGGGGCCCTGAAAGATTCTCCTAAACAGAGGTTTTTATAGAGCTCCAAAGAGTACATTTCCTATGTGGAGACGAGATTTTTCTGATGAGTGCCTCAGTAATCCCCTTATGCTCGTATTGGAAACCAGGCCTCTGAGGAGAGATGCCTGGAAACAAAAGCAATGGATCTGATTAGGGCCTAAGTGCCTGTCCAGTTCAATCTTATTCTATGGGGATATCTGTCTCTGGGTCTGAGTGGAGGTAGTTTCCTAACTTGTGAAAGATCATTCCTGTTTGTCCTGGGCAGCCAACACTATTGGGATGGCCTCGGGGAGTTTGGAGGATTCTCCTAATCTATAGGGTTGTGGCCAATGGAAATGGCAGAATTCCCCTGGAGAGCGAAGCCACAGTCCTGAGGTGTGTCTCCAGGGGCCCCAGCTTGGATGGTGTGTGGGCCAGGACTGTGGGGACAGAAGTCTGAAAACACAAACTCAGCTTAGGTTTGGGGATGTATGTATGAAGGCTCGATCTACAGACCGTGAGAATTTTCCAGGCTATGAACAAAGGGCGAGTATGTGGTGCTTGCTCAAGATTTTGTCTCTGGATTTTGTTCAACGGTGGCCGTGGAATGTCGGGGTGTCCTCAAGGGCCATGGACAATTCTTTCTCTGGTGATTTGGCCTGATCCCAAGGGGTTGGGATCATTCTGTGGATTGGAAGAGTCCTTTCTGTATATATATATATTATATATATATATATATATTTTTTTTTTTTTTTTACCTCAGGTGTCCCACCAAAGAGGGATTCCAGAGTAGAGCCCTGAGTAGGGGTGACTAGACATCTCGAACTCTGGTTGAGATTGGGTGACTAGGGGCTTGGCAAGCCCCATATGTGGGCTGTTGTTCCAGTCACTAAGACGCTTTACATGAGGATAGGGCTCACGCTGAGCGTCACAATGTGTGTTTGTGCAAATTGTGGCCCTCAGGGATAGGTGGGGCCTCATAGTCCATGCTGCTTTCTCCTACAATGAACAATGGACAACATGCCAACCACTAGGTTACTTGCCAAGGCGAAGGAGAAGTTCTGATTCTTGCATCACGTTCACTCCTGAGCAGGGAGTGGAGATAAGGTCTAGGTTCTGAAGGTGAAAACTGAGGTTGGGTAGAGATGATGGCCTAAAGCCATTGTGGGTGTGATATGCTCTGTGTATGGCCATTTGTCTGGGTGTTGGACTGGAGGTCTGCCCTCAGGCTGTGTCAGACAGGGCTTTAGTGCACAGGCTAGACTATATAATTGGGGTATGGTCGAGTGGCATGCAGGTTGTTACTCATTTGGCGTTTCCGGTTAGCCCTATAGGGCAACATTTTTCTTCTGGAGGGCAGGCAGAGTGCTGCATTGTGTCTCCAGAATTGCCAAACTGGAGGGGTGTGGCCAGGATTGTGAGGAAGGAAGTCTGAAAACACAAGCTAGCATGAGTTTTGGGGCCAAGAGCATGGCAGGCCCACTCTGCAGAGGCTGAATCGAGATCTCCTGCAGGTGAGGTCAGGGCGAGTATCAGATGTTACCTCAAGCTGGAGTTTGTGTCCATGACGGCCCCTTCCTGAAGGGGGTGGGGGCGTCATGAGGCCAGGGAGGTTTCCCTACGCTGGGAGTTGTGAGCTGCTCCAAACTTCAAAGTTTCCTTCTTCAGGACAGTCGAGTACTATTGGATGGTCCTTTGATGCCCCATACAGAAAGACTCGAGAGTAGGGGCCTAAGCATGGATGCCGAGAACGCCAACTCACCTTCCCATTGCCTGGTGGAGACAAGGCACGCTCAATCTGCGGGCTCTTGGGTGAGCTACCCAGAAGGCTGATTTAAATGGATTTTCCTGAGGATGAGTCATAATGTGGGTTGGTGGCCATGGAGACCTTGGAATGTGGCAGTAGCTAAGGGACTCTGCAGGATTCTCCAACCCAAAGGGCTTGACACAACTCCAACAAGGAAGCTTCCCATGTGGAGATGAGAGGTCTTTTGTCTGGTGCCTCAGGAAAGCCCCGTATGCTGGTCTTCGAACCCAGGCCTCTGAGGAGTGATACCTGGACACCAAAGCAAGAGTTCATAATAGGGCCTAGGGGCCTGTCTGGTTCAATCTTCTGTCTCTGCGGATATCTGTCTGTGTGTCTGCATGGAGGTAGTAGTTGCTCAGCTTGTGTCATAATGCCCCTATTTGTCCAGTGCGGCTTGCGGTAGTGGGATGTCCTTGGGGACCTTGAGGTTTCTACTATTTTGTAGAGTTGTGGCCAATGGAATGGGCAGTTTCTTAGGAGAGAGCAGGCACAGTTCTGTGGTGTGGCTCCAGAGACCCCAGCCTGGGGGCTGTGTGGGCCATGGCTGTGCAGACAGACATCCAAAAACCCTAACTCAGCTCAGGTTTGGGGCCGAGGTTATGGCAGGCCTGATCTACAGTCCATGAGGGGAGCTCCTCTGGATATGAAAGAAGGGTGAGAGGGAGGCAGTCGCTCAGGCTTTTGTCTCTGGATGTTTTGTCCACAATGGCCGTTTAATGTAGGAGTTGCCTCATGGGTCGTAGAAGTCTCCCTCTCTGGTAGTTTGTCCAGCCCCCAAGTGTTTGGGGTCATTCTGTGGGAAGGGAAGTGTCCTGTTTTCTGCCTCATATGTCCCCCCAGTAGAGGGATTCTAGAGCATAGCAGTGGGTACTGACAACTGGAATACTCGCCCTCGGGTTAAGCCTGGGGGCCTATGGATATGACAAGCCCCATATGCAGGATCTTGGTCCAGCCACTGAGAGGCATTACTTTAATACGGGACTCACGCTGCAGGTCACAATGCATGTCTGTGCCCTAGGCGGCCCTCAAGCACTGGCGTGGCTTTTCGGACAATGCAGGTTTTCCCACATTGAACGTTGGACAACATGCCAACCACAAGGTTTCTGGCCATGGGGAAGGAGGAATTCTAATTTCTGCATCACGTTCACCCTGGGCAGTGATTGGAGATAAGGTCTAGGTTCTGAAGCCTGAAAACCGAGGTTGGGAAGAGATGACGACCTACAGCCATAGCGGGTCCTATGTGTCCAGGTTGGGGCCAGCTGTCTGGGTGTCGTTTGGGATGTCTTGTCTCAGGCTTGCCAGATAGGGCATTAGAATACAGGGTAGGCTGTATAATTGCTTTACAATCGAGTGGCATGCATTAGAAAATCATTTGGGGTTTCTTATTAGAAGCATAGGGCAAAGTTTTTCTTCTGGAGGGCAGGCAGAGTGCTGCATTGTGGCTTCGGAATTCCCAAACTGGAGGGCTTGTGGGCGAGGAGAGTGTGACGGAAGTCTGAGAACACTAGCTAGGCTTAGGTTTCGGGGCAAGGACATGGCAGGCACACTCTGCAGAGCTGAATTGAGATCTCATGCGTCTGAAGTCAGGTCGAGGATCAGACTTTGGCTCAGGTTTGAGTTTCTGTCCATGTTGGCCCCTTCATGAAGGGGGTACATTATGAGCCCATGGGGGTTTTCCCACTATTGGAGTTGTGAGATGCTCCAAACCGCAAGGATTCCTTCTGTGGGACAATTAAGATTTGTTGGATGGCTCCAGGACGTCTTATAAGGTATTTTTCCAGAACAGGGTTCTAAGTATGGATGCCTGGGCAGCCAGCCTCACAATCCAATTGTCTCCTAGCAACAAGAAACGTTTGATCTGCTGGCTTGGGGTAGCAACAGAGGGGGCTGAGTTGAAATGGACTTTCCTGAGGATGGTCTTAATGTTGGTTTGAGTCCATGGAGACCTTGGTATGGGGCAGTGGCACCAGGGCCCTGAAGGATTCTCCTAACCAGAGGTTATGACAAAGCTCCAATGAGCAAGTTTTCCATGGGGAGACGAGATTTGTTCTTATTGGTGCCTCAGGAAACCACCATATGCTGGTATTGGAAACGAGGCCTCTGAGGAGAGATGCCTAAAAACCAAAGCAATGGATCTGATTAGGGCCTAGGGGCCTGTCCCGTTCAATATTCTTCTCTGGGGACATCTGTTGTCTGAGTGGAGGTAGTTGCTCAGCTGGTTTGAGATCAACCCTGTTTGTCCTGGGCAGCCTACACTAATGGGATGGCCTCGGTGACTTTGGAGGTTTTTCCTCATTTGCAAGGTTGTGGCCAATGGAATGGGAAGAATTCCCTTGAAAGGGAAGCACAGTCCTGAGGTGTGGCTCCAGGGACCCAAGTGTGGAGCGTGTGTGGTCCAGGGCTATTTGGACAAAAGTCTGAAAACACAAACTCCACTTAGGTTGGGGGATGTAGGTATGGCCGGCCCGATCTATTGACCGTGAGGAGAACTCTTTGGGATATGAACAAAGGGCGAATGTGAGGTGCTTGCTCATGCTTTTTTTTTTTTTTTTTTCTGGAAATGTGTCACCGATTGCCATGGAATGTCGGGGTGTCCTCATGGGCCATCGATGAGGCTCCCTTTCTGGGGATTTGACCCGATCCCAAGAGTTTGGGGTCATTCTGTGGGAAGGGAGGAGGCCTTTCTTGTTTTTTTGTTTATTTTCTTATTATTATTATTTTTTTTACCTAAGGTGGACCACCAAAAGAGGGATTCCAGAGCAGAGTCCTGGGGAGGGGCGACTGGACAACCAGACCTCTGGTTAACATTGGGACCTAAGAACATGGCAAGCCCCATATGTGGGCTCTTGGTCCAGACACTGAGAGGCCTTCCTTGAGGAATGGTCTCACACTGAGTTTCACAATGTGTTTTTGTGCCCAAGGAGCCCCTCAAGTCAGGGCGTGGCCTAATGTACCATGCTGGTTTCTCCTACAGGGAACGTTGCACAATATGGCAACCACAAGTTTTCTGGCCATGGGGAAGAAGGAGTTGTAATTTCTGCAACACTTTCACTCCTGGACTGTGATTGGATTTAAGGTCTAGGTTCTGAAGCCTGAAAACTGAGGTTGGTAAGAGATGAAGACCTAAGGCCATGGTGTGGCTGAGGTGCTCAGTGTTCGGCCAGCTGTTGAGTGTGGGTTGGGAGGTGCAGGCTCAGGCTGTGGCAGACAGGGAATTAGTGCCCAGGCTAGACTGTATCATTGGGGTGCAGTCGAGTTTCGTGCAGAATGGTACTCATTTGTGGTTACTGGGTAGCCCCAGAGGGCAACGTTTTTCTTCTGGAGGGAAGACACAGTGCCACATAGTGGCTCCAGAATTCCCAAACTGGAAGGCTTGTGGGCCAGGAGTGTGAGGGAAAAATTCTGAGAACACAAGCCAGACTTAGATTTCGGGGTGAGGGGACGGCAGGCACCCTCTGCAGAGATGATTCGAGATCCTGTATACCTGAAGACAGAGCTAGGATCAGACGTTGGCTTAGGACGAAGTTTCTGTCCATGACAGCCCCTTCATGAAGGGGAGGGTGTCATGAGGACATGGAGGTTTTCCCACGATGGGAATTGTGAGATGCTCCAAACCACAATGATTCCTTCTGTGGGACAGTCGAGACCTGTTGGATGGCTCCAGGACATCCCATAAGGAAGTTATCCAGAGCAGGGTTCTAAGGATGGATGCCTGAGCAGCCTGCTTCCCATTCCAGGTGTCTCATAGCGCCAGGGCAAGTTCGATCTGCTGGATCTAGGGGAGCAACCGAGGCGGGTGTGTTGAAATGGGTGAGTTGAGGATGGGTCATAATGTGCATTTGTGTCCATGTAGACCTTGGAATGGGGTGCTTGAACCGGGGCCTTGAGGGATGTTCATAACCGGAGGTTTTGATGGAGCTCTAAAGAGTATGTTTCCTATGTAGAGAAGAGAATTGTTTTGATGAGTGCCTAAGGAATCTCCCATATGCTGGTATTGGAAACCAGGCCTCTGAGGAGAGATGACTGGAATCAAAAGCAATGGATCTGATTAGGGCCTAAGTGCCTGTCCAGTTCAATCTTATTCTATGGGGATATCTGTCTCTGGGTCTGAGTGGAGGTAGTTTCCTAACTTGTGAAAATCATCCCTGTGTGTCCTGGGCAGCCAACACTATTCAGATGGCCTCGGGGAGTTTGGAGGTTTCTCCTAATCTATAAGGTTGTGGCCAATGGAAATGGCAGAATTCCCCTGGAGAGGGAAGCCACAGTCCTGAGGTGTGTCTCCAGGGGCTCCAGCTTGGATGGTGTGTGGGCCAGGACTGTGGGGACAGAAGTTTGAAAACACAAACTCAGCTTATGTTTGGGGATGTATGTATGAAGGCTCGATCTACAGACCGTGAGAATTTTCTGGGCTATGAACAAAGGGCGAGTATGTGGCACTTGCTCAGGCTTTTGTCCCTGGATTTTGTGTCAACGGTGGCCGTGGAATGTCGGGGTGTCCTCAAGGGCCATGGACAATTCTTTCTCTGGTGATTTGGCCTGATCCCAAGGGGTTGGGATCATTCTGTGGATGGGAAAAGTCCTTTCTGTATTTTTTTTTTTTTACCCAGGTGTCCCACCAAAGAGGGATTCCAGAGCAGAGCCCTGAGTCGGGTGACTAGACATCTCGAACTCTGGTTGAGATTGGGTGTCTAGGGGCTTGGCAAGCCCCATATGTGGGCTGTTGTTCCAGTCACTAAGAGGCTTCACAAGAAAATAAGGCTCACGCTGAGGGTCACAATATGTGTTTGTGCAAATTGTGGCCCTCAGGGATAGGTGGGACCTCATAGTCCATGCTGCTTTCTCCTACAATGAACGTTGGACAACATGCCAACCACAAGGTTTCTTGCCATGGTGAAGGAGAAGTCCTGATTCTTGCATCACGTTCACTCCTGAGCAGTGAGTGTAGATAAGGTCTAGGTTCTGAAGGTGAAAATTGAGGTTGGGTAGAGCTGATGGCCTAAAGCCATTGTGGGTGTGATATGTTCTGTGTACGGCCAGCTTTCTGGGTGTTGGACTGGAGGTCTGCCCTCAGGCTGTGTCAGACAGGTCTTTAGTGCACAGGCTAGACTGTATAATTGGGGTATGGTCGAGTGGCATGCAGGTTGTTACTCATTTGGCGTTTCCGGTTAGCTCTATAGGGCAACATTTTTCTTCTGGAGGCCAGGCAGAGTGCTGCATTGTGTCTCCAGAATTTCCAAACTGGAGGGGTTGGCCAGGATTCTGAGGACGGAAGTCTGAGAACACAAGATAGGCTTAGGTTTCAAGGCGAGGGCCCAGCAGGCACACTCTCAAGTGCTGAATCGAGATCTCATGCTTCTGAATTCAGGGCGAGGATCAGACTTTGGATTAGGATGGAGTTTCTGTCCATGATGGCCCATTTATGAAGGTGTGGTGCATCATGAGGAAATGGAGGTTTTCTCACAGTGTTATTGTGTGATGCTTCAAACCACAAGGATTCATTCTGCGAGACAGTCAAGACAGGTTGGTTGGATTCAAGACGTCCCATAAAGAAGTTCTCCAGAGCAGGGTTCTAAGGATGGATGCCTGGGCAGCCCGCCTCCCATTCTAACTGTCTCCGAGTGACAAGGAAGGTTTGATCTGCTGGCTCTGGGTGAGCAGCCGAGGGGGCTGATTTGAAATGGACTCTCCTGAGAATGGTTCATAATGTAAGTTTGTGTCCTTGGAGACCTTGGGATTGGGCCATGGTGCCAGCGCCCTGAAGGATCCTCCTAACCTGAGGTATTGACACAGCTCCAAAGAGCAAGTTTCCCATGTGGAGATGAGATCTGTTCTGATTGTTTCCTTAGGAAACCCCCATATTCTGATATTGGAAACCAGGCCTCTGAGGAGAGATACCTAGAAACCAAAGCAATGCATCAGAAGTTGGCTCAGGTTGGAGTTTCTGTCCATGATGGCCCCTTTATAAAGGGGAGCATCTCATGAGGCCATGTAGGTTTTCCCACGATAGGAGTTGTGAGATGCTCCAATCTGCAAGGATTCCTTCTGTGGGACAGTCAAGACCTGTTGGAAGGCTCCAGGACATCCCATATGGAACGGCGCCAGAGCAGGATTCCATGGATGGATGCCTAGAGAGTCTGCTTTGCATTCCAGTTGTCTCCTAGCGACAAGGCAGGTTTGATATTCTGCCTCTGGGGGAGTAATCGACGGGGCTGAGTTGAAATGTACTCTCCTGCCGAATGGTCATAATGCGGGTATGTGTCCATGGAGACCTTGGAATAGGGCGGTTGCTCCGGCTACCTGAAGGTTTCTCCTAACTGGAGGCTTTTACAGAGCTCCAAAGGATAAGTTTCCCATGTGAAGACAAGATTTGTTCTGATTGGTATCTCTGGAATCCCCCATATGCTGGTATTGGAAAACAGGCCTCTGAGGAGAGATGCTTAGAAAAAAAAGCAATGGAACCAATTACATTCTAGGGGCCAGTCCAGTTTAATCTTCTTCTCTTGGGTTATCTGTCTACGGGTGAGTTGTCGTCGTTGCTCAGCTTGTGAGAGATCGCCCCTCTTTGTCCTGGGTGGCCTACACTATTGGAATGGCCTCTGGGACTTTGGAGGTTTCTCCTTATCTGTAGGGTTGTGGCCAATGGAATGGGAAGAATTTCCTTGGAGAGGGCAGGCACAGTCCTGAGGTGTGGCTCCAGGGGCCTCAGTCTGGAGGGTGTGTGGGACAGGGATGTCAGGATAGAAGTCTGAAAACACAAACTCGGCTTAGGTTTGGGGACGTAGGTATGGCAGGCCCAATCTACAGACTATGAGGAGAATTTTTTGGGCTATGACCTAAGGGTGAGTGTGAACGCTTGCTGAAGCTTATGTCTCTGGATTTTGTGTCAATAGTGGCCGTGGAATGTCGGGCTGGCCTCATGGGCCATGGACGAGTCTTTCTCTCTGGACCCCAATCACTTGGGATGGCCCAATCCCAAGTGATTGGGGTCATTCTGTGAGTGGGAGGAGTCCTTTCTGTGTTTATTTACCTCAAATGTCCCACCAAAGAGGGATTCCAGAGCAGAGCCCTGAGTAGGGGTGACTAGATGTCTCTAACTCTGGTTAAGATTGGGTGACTTGGGGCATGGCAGGCCCCATATGCGGGCTCATGGTCCAGCCACTGAGAGGCTTTACTTGAGGACAGGGCTCAAACTGAGGGTCCCAATGTGTGTTTGAGCCCACCGCAGCTCTTAAGCATAGGCAGGGCCTCAGGGACCCTACACTACCCTCAGGGGCCCTACTACTACCCCTGTAGGCCCTACAGGGGTCCTCCACTGAACGTTGGACAAGATGCCAACCACAAGATTCTGGCGAGAGGGAAGGAGGAGTTCTGATTTCTGCATCACGTTCACCCATGGGAAGTGAGTAGAGATAAGGTCTAGGATTCTGTAGCCTGAAAACTGAAGTTGGAAAGAGATGGCGACCTAAGGCCATGGCGGTTCTGATGTTCTCAGTGTACTGCAAGCTGTCTGGGTGTCGGTTGGGAATTCAGGCCTCAGGTTATGTCAGACAGGGCATTAGTGCACAGGCTAGACTATATAATTGGTGTACAGTTGAGTGACGTGCAGGTTTATCCTCATTTGAGGTTTCTGGGTAGACCCATAGGGCAATATTTTTCTTCTAGAGGGCAGGCAGAGTGCAGCACTGTGTCATCGGAAATCCCAAAATAGAGGGCGTGTGGTCCAGGAGAGTGAGGACGGAAGTCGGAGAACACTAGCTACGCTTAGGTTTTGGGGTGAGGGCACAGCAGGTACACTCTGAAGAGCTGAATCAAGATCTCGTGCATCTGAAGTCAAGGCGAAGATCAGCTGTTGGCTCAGGTTGGAGTTTCTTTCCATGATCTGCCTTCATGAAGATTGGGGGCATCATGTAACCTTGGAAGCTTTCCATGATATGAGTTGTTAGGTGGTCCATGCACAAGGACTCCTGTGGGACAGTCGAGACCTGTTGGATGGCTCAAGGATGTCCCATAAGGAACGACACAAGAGCAGGGTTCTAAGGATGGATGCCTGAAGAGCCCAACTCGCATTTCAATTGTCTCCTAGCGACAAGGCAGGTTCAATCTGCTGGCTCTGGGGTAGCAACCGAGGGGGTTTAGTTGAAATGGACTCTCCTGAGGATGGGTCATAATTTGGGATTGTGTCCATGGAGATATTCAAATGGGGCAGTGGCTCCAGTGACCTGAAGTTTTCTCCTAACTGGAGGTTATGACACAGCTCCATAGAGCAAGATTCCCATGTGGAGACGAGATTTTTTCTGATAGGTAGCTCTGGAAACTCCCTTATGCTGGTATTGGAATCCAGGCCTCTGAGGAGAGATGCCTGAAAACAAAAGCAATGGATCCAATTAGGGCCTAGGTGCCTGTCTTGTTCAATATTCTTTTCTATGGATATCTGTCTAAGGTTCTGATTGGAGGTAGTGGCTCAGCTTGTGCCAGAGGGTCCCTGTATGTCCAGGACATTCTACACTATTGGGATGGCCTCAGAGATTTTGGATGATTCTCCTAATCTGTCAGGTTGTGCCAAATGAATGAGCAGAATTCCCTTGGAGAGAGCAGGCACAGTCCTGAGGTGTGGCTCCATGTGGCCCAGCCTTTAGGGTGTGTGGGTGAGGACAATGGAGACAGAAGTCTGAAAACACAAACTCGGCTTAGGTTTGGGGACATAGGTATGGCAGGCCCGATCTACAGACCTTGATAATTTTGGGGGCTCTGAACAAAGGGCAAGTGTGTGGCGCTTTTTCAGGTTTTTGTCTCCGGATTTTGTGTCAATGGTGGCCGTGGAATGTCAGGCTGGCCTCATCGACAATGGACGAGTATTTCTCTCTGTGGATTTGGCCAAATTCCAAGTGTTTGGGGTCATTCTTTGGATGGTAGGAGTCCTTACTTTTTTTTTTCTTTATCTTGTTTTTTTTTTTTTTTTTTTTTTACCTTATGTGTCCCACCAAAGAGGGATTCCAGAAAAGAGCTCTGAATAAGGTTGACTAGACTTCTCAAGCTCTGGCTAGGATTGGTGGAGTAGGGGCATGGCAAGTCCCATATGCAGGCTCTTGGTCCAGCCCCGGAAAGGCTTTACTTGAGGCCAGGGTTCATGCTTAGGGTCCTAATGTGTGTTTGTGCCCATCGCAGCCCTCAAGCATGTCTGAGGCCTCATGGGCCATGCTGGGTTCTCATATACTGAACGTTGGACAACATGCCAACCACAAGGTTTCTGGTCATGGGGAAGGTGAAGTTCTGATTTCTGCATCACGTACGTCACTTAGTTGTGAGTGGAGATAATGTCTAGGTTCTGAAGCCTGAAGACCAAGGTTGGGAACAGATGATGACCTAAGGCCATGGCATGTTCGATGTGTTCAGTGTGAGGCCAGGTGTCTGGGTGTCAGTCACGAGGTCTGGGGTCAGGCTGTGTCAGACAGGGCATTAGTGCCCAGGCTAGACTGTATAATTGGGGTACAGTCTAGAGAATTGCAGGTTGATCCTCATTTGATGTTTCTGGGTAGACCCCTAGGGCAAAGTCTCTCTTCTGGAGGGCAGGCAGAGTGCTGCATTTTGTCTCCAGAATTCCCAAAGTGGAAGGCTTGTGTGCCAGGAGTGTGAGGACGGAAGTCTGAGAACATGAGCTGGCTTAGGTTTTGGAGCGAGGGAAAGGCAGGCACACTCTGCAGAGCTGAATTGAGATCTCATGCATCTGAAGTCAGGGCGAGGATCAGACGGGAGTTTCTGTCCATGATGTCCTCTACCTGAAGGTGGAGGCATCACGAGGCCATGGAGGTTTTCCCACGGTGCGAGTGTGTGATGCTGCAAACCACAAGGATTCCTTCTGCAGGACAGTTGAGACCTGTTGAATGGATCAAGGACACCCCATTAGGAATTTCTCCAGAGCAGAGTTCTAACAACGGATACCTGGGCAACGAACTCGCATTCCAATTGTCTCCTAGTGACAAAGCAGGTTTGATCTGCTGGCACTGGGTGAGCAACCGCCAGGTTTGAGTTGAAATGGACTCTCCTGAGGATGGGTCATAATGTGGGATTGTGTCCATTGAGACATTGGAATGGGGCGGTGGCTCCAGTGACGTGAAATTTTCTCCTAACTGGAGGTTTTGACACAGTTCCATATAGCATGATTCCCATGTGGCATGCGATTTGTTCTGATTGGTAGCTCCAGAAACCCCCATGTGCTGGTATTGGAATCCAGGCCTCTGAGGAGAGATACGTGAAAACAAAAGCAATGGATCTGTTTAGGGCCTAGGTGCCTGTCCTGTTCAATCTTCTTTTCTATGGATATCTATCTACAGGTCTGATTGGAGGTAGTGGCTCAACTTGTGGCAGATGGTCCCTGTTTGTCCCGGACATCCTACAATATTGGGGTGGCCTCAGGGACTTCGGATGTTTCTCCTAATCTGTCAGGTTGTGCCAAAGGAATGAGCAGAATTCCCATGGAGAGGGCAGGCACAGTCCTGAGGTGTGGCTCCATGGGGCCAAGCCTTGAGGGTGTGTGGGCCAGGACAATGGAGACAGAAGTCTGAAAACACAAACGTGGCTTAGGTTTGGGGACATAGGTATGGCAGGCCCGATCTACAGACCGTGAGAATTTTTCAGGCTTTGAACAAAGGGCGAGTGTGTGGCGCTTTTTCAGGCTTTTGTCTCCGGATTTTGTGTCAATGGTGGCCGTGGAATGTCAGGATGGCCTCATCAGCCATGGACGAGTATTTCTCTCTGTGAATTTGGCCCAATTCCAAGTGTTTGCGGTCATTCTTTGGACGGTAGGAGTCCTTTCTCTATTTTTTTTTAACCTCATGTGTCCCACCAAGGAGGGATTCTAGAGAAGAGATCTGAGTAGGGGTGACTAGACTTCTCAAGCACTGGTTAAGGCTTGGGGAGTAGGGGCATGGTAATCTCCATATGTGGGCTCTTGGTCCATCCCCGGAGAGGCTTTACTTGAGGCCAGGGATCATGCTTAGGATCCTAATGTGTGTTTGTGCCCATCGCAGCCCTCAAGCATGTCTGAGGCCTCATGGGCCATGCTGGTTTCTCCTACACTGCACGTTGGACAACATGCCAACCACAGGGTTTCTGGTCATGAGGAAGGAGGAGTTCTGATTTCTGCATCACATACACGGCATGGCAGTGAGTAGAGATAAGGTCTAGATTCTGAAGCCTGAAAACCGAGGTTGGTAAGAGATGACGACCTAAGGCCATGGTGGGTCCGATGCACTTAGTGTGCGGCCAGATGTCTGTGTCCATCATGAGGCCTGGGCTCAGGCTGTGTCAGGCAGGGCATTGTCCCCAGGCTAGACTGTATAATTGGGGTACAGTCGAGTGATGTGAAGGTTGGTCCTCATTTGGGGTTTCTGGTTGGCCCCATAGGGCAAAAATTCTCTTCTGGAGGGCAGGCAGAGTGCTGCATTCTGGCTCCAGAATTGCCAACTTCAGGGCTTGTGGGCCAGGTATTTTAGGACAGAAGTCTGAGAACACAAGTTCAGCTTTGAATTCGCAGCGGTGACATGGCAGGCACATTCTACAGACCTGAAATGAGATCTCGTGCATCTGAAGTCAGGGCGAGGATCAGATGTTGGCTTAGGTTGGAGTTTCTGTACATGATGTCCCCTTCATGAAGTTGGGGGGGGCATCAGGAAACCATGGAAGATTTCCAACTTTGTGAGTGTGTGATGCTCCAAACCACAAGGATTCCGTCAGCGGGACAGTCACGACTTTTTGGATGGATCAAGGACGTCCTATAAGAAATGCTCCAAAGCACAGTTCTAATGATGGATGCCTGGGCAGTCCAACTTGCATTCCAGTTCTGTCCTAGTGAAAAGGAGGATTTGATCTGCTGTCACTGGGGGAACAACCGAGGGGGCTGAATTGAAATGGAATCTCATGAGGATCAGTCGATGTGGATTTGTGTCCATGGATCCCTTGGAATGGGGCAATGGCTCTGTTGCCCTGAAGAATTCTCCTAACCTGAGGTTTTGATGCAGGTCCAAAGAGCAAGTTTCCCATGTAGAGACGAGATTTGTTCTGAAACCCCCTCAACCTGGTATTGGAAACCAAGCATCTGGGGAACAATGCCTGGAATCCAAAGCAATGGATCTGATTACGGTCTAGGGGCCTGTCCTTTTCAATATTCTCCTCTGAGTGTCTCTGTCTAAGATTCAGAATGGAGGTCACTGCTCAGCTTGTGTCAGATCACCCATGTTTGTTGGGGGAGGCCAACACTATTGGGCTGGTCTTGGGAATTGGAGGTTTCTCCTAATCTGTAAGGTTGTGGCAAATGAAACGGGCAGAGTTCCCTTGGAGAGCACTGGCACAGTCCTTAGGTGTGACACCACCTTTCTGGGTGTCATCCAGGAGGTCCAGGCTCAGGCTGTGTCAGACAGGGCATTAGTGCCAAGCTTAGACTGTATAATTGAAGTAAAGTTGAGTGGCATGCAGGTTGATCCTCATTTGGCGTTTCTGGGTAGCCCCAGGGCCAACGTTTTTCTTCTGGAGGGAAGAAAGAGTGCTGCATTGTGGCGACGGAATTCTCACACTGGAGGGCTTGTGGGCCAGAATTGTGAGGAAGGAAGTGTGAGAACACAAGCTAGGCTTAGGTTTTGGGTCAAGATCATGGCAGGCACACTCTGTAGAGCTAAATCTAAATCTCATGCATCTGATGTCAGGGCGAGGATCAGACGTAGGCTCAGGTTGAAGTTTCTGTTCAGGATGGCCCCTTCATGATGGTGGGGGGTATCATGGGGCTATGGAGACTTTCCCACTATTGGCATTGTATGTTGCTCCAATCGGCAAGGATTCCTTCTACGGAACAGTCGAGACCGGTCAGATTGCTCCAGGAAGTCCCATGCGGAACCACGGCAGTGCAGAGTTCTAAGGATGGATTCCTGGAGTGCCCGCCTCACATTCCTATTGTCTCCTAGTGACAAGGCAGGTTCGATCTGCTTCTTTTGGGGAGCAACCAAAGGGGATGTGTTGAAATGGACTCGCCTGCGGATGGGTCATAATGTGGGTTTGTGTCCATGGAGACCTTGGAATGGGGTGTTGGCTGCTGGGACCTGAAGGTTTCCCTTAACTGGAGGTTGTGACACAGCTCCAAAATGCATGTTTCCCATGTGGAAATGAGATTTGTTCAGACTGGTACCTCCAGAAGAACACATATGCTGGTATTGGAAACCAGGCCTCTGAGGAGAGATGCCTGGAATCAAAAGCAATGGATCTGATTAGGTCCTAGGTGCCTGTCCGGTTCAATCTTCTTCTCTGGGGTTATCTGTCTATAGGTCTGAGTTGAGGTAGTTGCTCATCTTGGGACAGATCACCCTGTTTGCCCTGAGTGGCCAACACTATTGGGATGGCCTCAGGGACGTTGGAGTGTTCTCCTAATCTTTAGGGTTGTGGCCAATGGAATGGGCAGAATTTGCTTGGAGAAGGCAGGCACAGTCTTGAGGCATGGCTCCAGGGGCCCCAGCCTGGAGGGTGTGTGGGCCAGGACAGTGGGGACAGAAATCTGAAAACCCAAACTCAGCTTAGGTTTGGGGACGTAGGTATGACAGGCCTGATCTATAGACCGTGAGGAGAATTTTTCAGGCTATGAACAAAGGGCAAGTGTGAGGCATATCTCCAGGCTTTTGTCTCTAGATTTTGTGTCAATGGTGGCCATGGAATGACGGGATGGCCTCTTTGGCCATGGATGATTCTTTCTCTTTTAAGATTTGGTCAGATCCCAAATTTTGGGGCTCATTCAGGGGATGGAGGAGACCCTTCGATATTTTTTTCCTCAGGGGTTCCAGAGCAGAGACCTGAATAGGGGTGACTAGACCTCTCAACCTCTCATTAATATTGGGGTACTAGGGATGGCAATGCGGGTTCTTGGTCCAGCCCCTGAGAGGCTTTACTTGAGGACAGGGCTCACACTGAGGGTCCCAATGTGTTTGTGCCCATTGCGGTTCTCAAGCATGGGCGGGGACTCATGGGCTACACTGGATTCTCCTACACTGAACGTTGGAAAACATGCCAACCACAAGGTTTCTTGCCTTGAGGAAGAAGGAGTTTCATTTCTGCATCACGTTCACCCCTGGGTAGTGAGTATATATAAGGTCTAGGTTCTGAAGCCTGAAAACCAAGGTTGGGAAGAGATGATGACCTAAAGCCATGGCGGGTCTGATGTGCTCAGTGTACAGCCAGCTGTCTGGGTGTCGGTTGGGAATTCAGACCTCAGGCTGTGCAAGACAGGGCATTAACGCTGAAGCGAAACTGTATAATTGGGGTAGAGTCAAGTGGCATGCAGGTTGATCCTCATTTGGTGTTTCTGGTTAGCCCCATAGGACAACGTTTCTCTTCTGGAGGGCAGTCAGAGTGCTGCATTGTGTCTCTCCAGAATTCCCTAACTGGAGGGCTGGTGGGCTCGGAGTGTGAGGACGAAGTCTGAGAACAATAGCTAGGTTTTGCTTCGGGGCGGGGTTTCGGCAGGCACACTCTGCAGAGTTGAATCAAGATTTCGTGCATCTGAAGTCAGGGCGAGGATTAGACGTTGGCTCAGGTTGGAGTTTCTGTCCAAGATGGCTCTTTCATGAAGGGGACGGTGCACCACGAGGCCACAGAGCTTTTCCCATGATGGGAGTTGTGAGGTGCTCCAAAGCGCAAGGATTCCTTCTGCAGGACAGCTGTGACCTGTTGGATGGCTCCAGGAGGTCCCATATGGAATTACTTCAGAGTAGTTTTCTAGAGATGGATGCCCAGCCAGCCCGCCTCACATTCAAATTTCTCCTAGTGACAAGATAGGTTCGATCTGCTGGCTCTAGGGGAGCACCCAAGGGCACTGAGTTGAAATAGACTCTCCTGCAGATGGGTCCTAATGTGGGATTGTGTCCATGGAGACCTTGGAATGAGGTGGTGGCACCGGGGCCCTGAAGGATTTTCCTAGCCGGGGGGTTTTGACACAGCTTGAAAGAGCACATTTCCCATGTGGAGAAGACATTTGTTCTGACTGATGACTCAGGAAACCCCCATATGGTGGTATTGAAAAAAAGGCCTCTGAGGTTCTGACATAGCTCCACGAGCAAGTTTCCAATGTGCAGACAAGACTTGCTCTGAAGGGGCCTCTGGAAACCCCATAGGCTGGTATTGGAAAGCAGGCCTCAGAGAAGAGATGGCTGGAAACCAAAGCAATGGATCTGATTAGGGCCTAGGGGCCTGTCCAGTTCAATGTTCTTCTCTGGGGACATCGGTCTCCGAGTTGGTGTGGAGCTAGTTGATCAGCTAGTGTCAGATCACCCCTGTTTGTTCCAAGCGGCCTACAATATTGGTATGGTCCCAGGGACATTGGAGATTTCTCCTGATTTATATGGTTGTGGCCAATGGAATATGAAGAATTCCCTTTGAGAGGGCAGGAACAATCCTGAGGTGTGGCTCCAGGGGCCCTAGACTGGAGGGTGTGTGTTTTCAGAAAACTGTCCAAACAGCCCAGGCCTACACAACCTACAGGCTCAGGCCCCTGGAGCCAAACCTGAGGACTGTACTTGCCCTCACCAAGGGAATTGTGTGTGCCCATTCCAATGGCCACAACCCTTCTAATAGGATAAACCTCGAAAGTCCCTGATCCATCTCAATAGTGGTGACTTCCCAGGAAAAACAGGGGCAATCTGAGCCCAACTGAGCATCTACCTGCACTCAGACCCATAGACAGATGTCCCCAGAGGTAAAAAGGAAAGAACAGGCCCCTAGGCACTAATCAGATCAATTGCTTTGGTTTCCAGGCATCTCTCCTCAGAGGCCTGGATTTCAAAAGCAGCATATAGCTGTTTCTTGACCCACACATCAGAAAACATCTCATCTACACATGGGAAACTTGCACGTTGGAGCTGTTTCAAAGCCTCTGTTTAGGAGAACCCTTTAGGGCCCCAGTGCCACCGTTTCATTCCAAGGTCTCCATAGACACAAAAGCACGTTAGGACCCATCCCCAGGGGTGTCCATTTCAACACAGCGTCCTCGGTTGCTCCCCACAGATCCAGGAGATCTAACCTGTCTTGTTGCTAGGAGACAATTGGAATGCGAGGAGGACTATCCAGCCATCCATCCTTAGAACCCTGCTCAGAATCATTGGCCTGGAGCCAAACGACAGGTATCAATTGTCCTGCAGAAGACTCTCTGCAGTTTGGAGCTTCTAACAACTCCCATCGTGGGAAAACACCCATGGCCTCGTGATGCCACCCATTCATGAAGGGGCCATCAGGGACAGAAACTCCAACCTGAGCGATCGTCTGATCCTCGCCCTGACTTCAGATGCACGAGATCTCAATTCAGGTCTGTAGATTGTGCCTGCCATGGCCTCACCCAGAAACCTAAGCCTAGCTTGTGTTCTCAGACTTTTGTCGTCAGACTACTGGCCCACAAGCACTCCAGTTTGGCAATCCAGAAATACAATGCAGCACTCTGCCGGCCCTCCAGAAGAAAAACATTGTCCGCTGGGGCTAACCAGTAACCCCAAATGAGGATCAACCTGTACCGACCTTGGCTGACCAGGGCACTAATGCCCTTTCTGACACAGCCTGAGCCTGGACTCCCTGGCCCGTCCCAGACAGCTGGCCGCACACTGAGCACATCGAGCCTCCGTGGCCTTAGGTCGTCATCTCTTCCCAACCACGGTTTCCAGGTTTCAGAACCTAGACCTTATCTCCAATCACTGCCCAAGGTTGAAGGTGATGCAGAAATCAGAACTCCTTCCCCATGGCAAGAAACCTTGTGGTTGGCATGTTGTCCAACGTTCAGTGTAGTTGAAACCAGTGTGGCCCAGGAGGCCCCGCCCATTCTCGCGGGCCACATTGGTCACAAACACACATTGTGATGCTCAGGCTGAGCCCAGTCCTCAAGTAAGGCCACTCAGTGGCTGGATGAAGAGATAGAATATTGGGCTTGCCATGCCCCTAGGCCCCAATTTTTAAACATAGTTCGGGTTGTCCCTTCAGTCTTCCCCACGGCTTGGCTTTGGAATTCCTCTTTTGTTGGGACACCTAAGGCAAAAAAACTGAAATGAGTCCTCCCATCCCACAGATTGACGAAAAGCAATTGGGAATCGGGCCAAATCCTCAGAGAGGAAGATTCGTCCATGGCCCATGAGGCCTCCCCGACATTCCACGGCCATCGCTGATACAAAATCCAGAGAAAAAAGCCTGAGCAAGCGCCTCAGACTCGCACTTTCTTCATATCCTGAAGAGTTCTTCTCATGGTTTGTAGATCGGGCCTGCCATACCTACGTCCCCAAACCAGAGCTGAGTTTGTGTTTTCAGACTTCTGTCCTCAAAGTCTTGGGCCACACACTCTCCAGGCTGGGCGCCTGGAGCCACACATTAGGACTGTGCCTACCAATCCATGGGAATTCTGCCCATTCCATGGTCCAAAATCGTACAAATTAGGAGAAACCTCCAAATTCCCTGAGGCCATCCCAATAGTGTAGGTCGCCCGGAACAAACAAGGGCTGTCTGACACCAGCTGATAATCGACCTCCACTCATACCATAGATGCATGCCCCAGAGAAGAAGATTGAACCAGACAGGACCCTAGGCCATTATAGGATCCATTGCTTTGGGTTACAGGCATGTGTCCCTAAAAGCCTGATTCCAATACGAGCATAGGGGTTTTCCTGAGGCACCCATCAGAACTCATGTCGTCTCCACAAGGAAACCTGTGCATGGGAGCCAAGTCCAAAGCTTAGGAGAGTACTTCAGGATCCCGGTGCCACCGCCCCATTCCAAGGCCCTCATGGACACAAAAACACATTAGGACCCATCCTCACGAAAGTCCATTTCAACTCAGCCGCACCGGTTGCTCCGCAGAGCCATCAGATCTAAACTGTCTTGTTGCTAGGAGACAATTGGAATGCGAGGCGGGCTTCCCAGGCATCCATCCGCGAACGGTGCTCTGGAGTCATTCCATATGGGATGTCCTGGAGCTGTCCAACAGGTCTCAATTGTCCCGCAGAAGGAATCATTGAAGGGGGCATCCCACAATTCCCAACGTGGGAAAACCTCAATGGCCTCGAGATTCTGCTCACTTCATGAAGCGGCCGTCATGCTCAGAAACTCCAACCTGAGCCAACGTCTGATCCTCGCCCTGACTTCAGATGCATGAGATATTGGTTCAGATCTGCAGGGGGTACCTGACGTGCCCTCGCCCTGAAACCCAAGTCTAGCTTGTCTTCTCAGACTTTCGTCCTCACACTCCTGGCCCCGAAGCCCTCAAGTTTGGCAATTCCGGACCCACAATGCAGCACTCTGCCTGCCCTCTAGAAAAAAAATTATTGTCTCATGAGCTGCCCAGGCACCTTAAATGAGGGTAAACCTACACAACACTCGACTTTACCCAAATAATATAGTCTAACCTGGGCACTAATGCACTGTCGAACACAACCTGAGCCCGGACCTCCTGACCAACACCCAGAAAGCTGACCGCAGACTGAGCACATAAAATCCGCCATGGCCTGAGGTCATCATCTCTTCCCTACCTCAGTTTTCAGGCTTCAGAACCGAGACCTTATCTCCAATCACTGCCCAGGGTTGAGTGTGATGCAGAAATCAGAACTCCTCCTTACCCATGGCAAGAACCCTTGTGGTTGGCACGTTGTCCAACGTTCAGTGTAGGAGAAACCAGCATTCACCCTGAGGCCCGCCCATTCTTGAGTGCGACGAGGGCATACACACGCATTGTGACCCTCATCATGAGTCCTGTCCTCTAGTAAGTCCTCTCAGTGGCTGGACCATTAGATGTCATAATGGGCTTGACATGTCCCTAGGCCCCAATTTTTAACCAGATTTCTGATGGTCCACTCGCCCCAACCCATGGCTCTACTCTGGAATCCCTCATTTGATGGGACACCTGAGGTTAAAAAAGAAAAAAACAACAATAAAAAAAGAAAACGGACTTCTTCCAGCCCACGGAATGACCCCAAACTCTTTGGAAGGGGCCAAACCACCAGAGAGTAAGACTCGTCCATTTCCCATGAAGTCACCCAGAAATTCCACGACCATGAGTGACACGATATCCAGAGACAAAAACTTGAGCAGGAGCCTCACACTCGCCCTTCTTTCAAATCCCGAAGAGTTCTCCTCATGGTCTGTAGATCAGTCCTGCCATACCTATGACCCAAAACATAAGCCGAGTTTGTGTTTTCAGACAACTGTCCAAACAGCCCTGGCCTACACAACCTACAGGCTCAGGCCCCTGGAGCCAAACCTGAGGACTGTACTTGCCCTCTCCATGGGAATTGTGTGTGCCCATTCCAATGGCCACAACCCTTCTAATAGGATAAACCTCCAAAGTCCCTGATCCATCTCAATAGTGGTGGCTTCCCAGGAAAAACAGGGGCAATCTGAGCCCAACTGAGCACCTACCTGCACTCAGACCCATAGACAGATGTCCCCAGAGGTAAAAAGGAAAGTACAGGCCCTATGCACTAATCAGATCCATTGCTTTGGTTTCCAGGCATCTCTCCTCAGAGGCCTGGATTTCAAAAGCAGCATATAGCTGTTTCTTGACTCACCCATCAGAAAACATCTCATCTACACATGGGAAACTTGCACGTTGGAGCTATGTCAAAGCCTCTGTTTAGGAGAACCCTTTAGGGCCCCAGTGCCACCGCTTCATTCCAAGGTCTCCATAGACACAAAAGCACGTTAGGACCCATCCCCAGGGGTGTCCATTTCAACTCAGCGTCCTCGGTTGCTCCCCACAGATCCAGGAGATCTAACCTGTCTTGTTGCTAGGAGACAATTGGAATGCGAGGTGGGCTACCCAGCCATCCATCCTTAGAACCCTGCTCAGAATCATTGGCCAGGAGCCAAACAACTGGTCTCAATTGTCCTGCGGAAGACTCTCTGCAGTTTGGAGCTTCTCAAAACTCCCATCGTGGGAAAACACCCATGGCCTCGTGATGCCCCCCCCCATTCATGAAGGGGACAACAGGGTCAGAAACTCCAACCTGAGCGATCGTCTGATCCTCGCCCTGACTTCAGATGCACGAGATCTCAATTCAGGTCTGTAGATTGTGCCTGCCATGGCCTCACCCAGAAACCTAATCCTAGCTTGTGTTCTCAGACTTTTGTCGTCAGACTACTGGCCCACAAGCCCTCCAGTTTGGCAATCCAGAACTACAATGCAGCACTCTGCCGGCCCTCCAGAAGAAAAACATTGTCCTCTGGGGCTACCCAGTAACCCCAAATGAGGATCAACCTGTACCGACCTTGGCTGTACCCCAAATACATAGGCTGACCAGGGCACTAATGCCCTTTCTGACACAGCCTGAGCCTGGACCCCCTGGCCCATCCCAGACAGCTGGCCGCACACTGAGCACATCGAGCCGCCATGGCCTTAGGTCGTCATCTCTTCCCAACATCAGTTTTCAGGTTTCAGAACCTAGACCTTATCTCCAATCACTGCCCAGGGTTGAAGGTGATGCAGAAATCAGAACTCCTTCCCCATGGCAAGAAACCTTGTGGTTGGCATGTTGTCCAACGGTCAGTGTAGTTGAAACCAGTGTGGCCCAGGAGGCCCCGCCCATTTTCGCGGGCCACATTGGTCACAAACACACATTGTGATGCTCAGGCTGAGCCCAGTCCTCAAGTAAGGCCACTCAGTGGCTGGATGAAGAGATAGAATATTGGGATTGCCATGCCCCTAGGCCCCAATTTTTAAACATAGTTCGGGTTGTCCCTTCAGTCTTCCCCACGGCTTGGCTTTGGAATTCCTCTTTTGTTGGGACACCTGAGGCAAAAAAACTGAAATGAGTCCTCCCATCCCACAGATTGACGAAAAGCAATTGGGAATCGGGCCAAATCCTCAGAGAGGAAGATTCGTCCATGGCCCATGAGGCCTCCCCGACATTCCACGGCCATCGCTGATACAAAATCCAGAGAAAAAAGCCTGAGCAAGCGCCTCAGACTCGCACTTTCTTCATATCCTGAAGAGTTCTTCTCATGGTTTGTAGATCGGGCCTGCCATACCTACGTCCCCAAACCAGAGCTGAGTTTGTGTTTTCAGACTTCTGTCCTCAAAGTCTTGGGCCACACACTCTCCAGGCTGGGCGCCTGGAGCCACACATTAGGACTGTGCCTACCAATCCATGGGAATTCTGCCCATTCCATGGTCCAAAATCGTACAAATTAGGAGAAACCTCCAAATTCCCTGAGGCCATCCCAATAGTGTAGGTCGCCCGGAACAAACAAGGGCTGTCTGACACCAGCTGATAATCGACCTCCACTCATACCATAGATGCATGCCCCAGAGAAGAAGATTGAACCAGACAGGACTCTAGGCCATAATAGGATCCATTGCTTTGGGTTATAGGCATGTGTCCTCAAAAGCCTGATTCCAATACGAGCATAGGGGTTTTCCTGAGGCACCCATCAGAACTCAACTCGTCTCAACAAGGAAACCTGTGCATGGGAGCCATGTCCAAAGCTTAGGAGAGTACTTCATGGTGCCGGAGCCACCGCCCCATTCCAAGGCCCTCATGGACACAAAAACAAAATAGGACCCTTCCTCAGGAAAGTCCATTTCAACTCAGCCACCCCCGTTGCTCCCGCAGAGCCATCAGATCAAAACTGTCTTGTTGCTAGGAGACAATTGGAATGCGAGGCGGGCTTCCCAGGCATCCATCCGAGAAAGGTGCTCTGGAGTCATTCCATATGGGATGTCCTGGAGCTGTCCAACAGGTCTCAATTGTCCTGCAGAAGGAATCCTTGAAGGGGGCATCCCACAACTCCCAACGTGGGAAAACCTCAATGGGCCCGAGATCCGCTCCCTTCATGAAGCGGCCGTCATGCACAGGAACTCCAACCTGAGCCAACATCTGATCCTCGCCCTGACTTCAGAAGCATGAGATATTAATTCAGATCTGCAGGGGGTACCTTCCGTGCCCTCGCCCTGAAACCCAAGTCTAGCTTGTCTTCTCACACTTCCGTCCTCACACTCCTGGCCCCGAAGTCCTAATATTTGGCAATTACGGACACAAATGCAGCACTCTGTCGGCCTTCTAGAAAAAAAAAACTATTGCCTCATGAGCTACCCAAACAGCTTAAATGAGTATAAATCTACACAGCACTCGAACTTACCCAAATTATATATTCTAACCTGGGCACTAATGCACTGTCGAACAAAACCTGAGCCCGGACCTCGTGACCAACACCCAGAAAGCTGACCGCACACTGAGCACATAAAACCCGCCATGGCCTTAGGTCATCATCTCTTCCCTACCTCAGTTTTCAGGCTTCAGAACCGAGACCTTATCTCGAATCACGGCCCAGGGGAGAATGTGATGCAGAAATCAGAACTCCTCCCTACCCATGGCAAGAACCCTTGTGGTTGGCACGATGTCCATCGTTCAGTGTATGAGAAAGCAGCATTCACCCTGAGGCCCCACCCATTCTTGAGTGCGACGAGGGCATACACACGCATTGTGACCCTCAGCATGAGTCCTGTCCTCAAGTAAGTCCTCAAGTGGCTGGACATTTAGATGTCATAATGGGCTTGACATGTCCCTAGGCCCAAATTTTTAACCAGATTTCTGACTGTCCAGTCGCCCCTCCCCAGGGCTCTACTCTGGAATCCATAAATTGGTGGGACACCTGAGGTTAAAAAAGAAAACAACAACAACAACAACAAAATAAAACAGACTTATTCCAGCACACAGAATGAACCCAAACTCTTTGGACGGGGCCAAACCACCAGAGAGTAAGACACGTCTATTTCCCATGAAGTCACCAAGAAATTCCACGACCTTGATGACACGATATCCAGAGAGAAAAACTTGAGCAGGAGCCTCACACTCGCCCTTCTTTCAAATCCCGAAGAGTTCTCCTCATGGTCTCTAGATCAGTCCTGCCATACCTATGACCTGAAACATAAGCCGAGTTTGTGTTTTCAGACAACTGTCCAACGAGCCCTGGCCTACACAACCTACAGGCTCAGGCCCCTGGAGGCAAACCTGAGGACTGTACTTGCCCTTTCCAAGGGAATTATCTGTGCCCATTCCAATGGCCACAACCCTTCTAATAGGATAAACCTCCAAAGTCCCTAATCTATCTCAATAGTGGTGGATTCCCAGGAAAAACAGGGGCAATCTGAGCCCTACAGAGCCCCTACCTGCACTCAGACCCATAGACAGTTGTCCCCAGAGATAAAAAGGAAAGAACAGGCCCCTAGGCACTAATCAGATCCATTGCTTTGGTTTCCAGGCATCTCTCCTCAGAGGCCTGGATTTCAAAAGCAGCATATAGCTGTTTCTTGATTCACCCATCAAAAACATCTCATCTACACATGGGAAACTTGCACGTTGGAGCTGTGTCAAAGCCTCTGTTTAGGAGAACACTTTATGGCCCCAGTGCCGCCGCTTCATTCCAAGGTCTCCATAGACACAAAAGCACGTTCGTACCCATCCCCAGGGGTGTCCATTTCAACCCAGCGTCCTCGGTTGCTCCCTACAGATCCAGGAGATCTAACCTGTCTTGTTGCTAGGAGACAATTGGAATGCGAGGTGGGCTACCCAGCCATCCATCCTTAGAACCCTGCTCAGAATCATTGGCCTGGAGACAAACAACAGGTCTGAATTGTCCTGCAGAAGACTCTCTGCTGTTTGGAGCTTCTTATAACTCCCATCGTTGGAAAACCCCAATGGCCTCGTGATGCCCCCCCCCATTCATGAAGGGGCCATCAGGGACAGAAACTCCAACCTGAGCGATCGTCTGATCCTCGCCCTGACTTCAGATGCACGAGATCTCGATTCAGGTCTGTAGATTGTGCCTACCATGGCCTCACCCAGAAACCTAAGCCTAGCTTGTGTTCTCAGACATTAGTCGTCAGACTACTGGCCCACAAGCCCTCCAGTTTGGCAATCCAGAACTACAATGCAGCACTCTGCCGGCCCTCCAGAAGAAAAACATTGTCCTCTGGGGCTACCCCGTAACCGCAAATGAGGATCAAACTGCAACGACCTTGGCTGTACCCCCAACACATAGGCTGACCAGGGCACTAATGCCCTATCTGACACAGCCTGAGCCTGGACCCCCTGGACCCTCCCAGACTGCTGGCCGCCCACTGAGCACATCAAGCCGCCATGGCCTTAGGTCGTCATCTCTTCAAAACCTCGGTTTTCAGGTTTCAGAACCTAGACCTTATCTCCAATCACTACCCAGGGTGGAAGGTGATACAGAAATCAGAACTCCTTCCCCATGGCAAGAAAACTTGTGGTGGCATGTTGTCCAACGTACAGTGTAGTTGAAACCAGTGTGGCCCATGAGGCCCCGCCCATTCTCGCCGGCCACATTGGTCACAAACACACATTGTGACCCTCAGGCTGAGCCCAGTCCTCAAGTAAGGCCACTCAGTGGCTGGATGAAGAGATAGCATATTGTGCTTGCCATGCCCCTAGGCCCCAATTTTTAACCATAGTTCGGGTTGTCCCTTCAGTCTTCCCCACGGCTTGGCTTTGGAATTCCTCTTTTGGTGGACACCTGAGGTAACAAAACTGAAATGAGTCCTCCCATCCCACAGATTGACGAAAAGCAATTGGGAATCGGGCCAAATCCTCAGAGAGGAAGATTCGTCCATGGCCCATGAGGCCTCCCCGACATTCCACGGCCATCGCTGATACAAAATCCAGAGACAAAAGCCTGAGCAAGCGCCTCAGACTCGCACTTTCTTCATATCCTGAAGAGTTCTTCTCATGGTTTGTAGATCGGGCCTGCCATACCTACGTCCCCAAACCTAAGCTGAGTTTGTGTTTTCAGACTTCTGTCCTCAAAGTCTTGGGCCACACACTCTCCAGGCTGGGCGCCTGGAGCCACACATTAGCACTGTGCCTACCAATCCATGGGAATTCTGCCCATTCCATGGTCCAAAATCGTACAAATTAGGAGAAACCTCCAAAGTCCCTGAGTCCATTCCAATAGTGTTGGTCGCCCGGAACAAACAAGGGCTGTCTGACACCAGCTGATAATCGACCTCCACTCATACCATAGATGGATGCCCCACAGAAGAAGATTGAACCAGACAGGACCCTAGGCCATAATAGGATCCATTGCTTTGGGTTACAGGCATGTGTCCTCAAAAGCCTGATTCCAATACGAGCATCGGGGTTTTCCTGAGGCACCCATCAGAAGTCATCTCGTCTCAACAAGGAAACCTGTGCATGGGAGCCATGTCCAAAGCTTAGGAGAGTACTTCATGGTGCCGGAGCCACCGCCCCATTCCAAGGCCCTCATGGACACAAAAACAAATTAGGACCCTTCCTCAGGAAAGTCCATTTCAACTCAGCCACCCCGGTTGCTTCCGCAGAGCCATCAGATCAAAACTGTCTTGTTGCTAGGAGACAATTGGAAAGCGAGGCGGGCTTCCCAGGCCCTTTCGCGAAAGGTGCTCTGGAGTCATTCCATATGGGATGTCCTGGAGCTGTCCAACATGTCTCAATTGTCCCGCAGAAGGAATCCTTGAAGAGGACATCCCACAACTCCCAACGTGGGAAAACCTCAATGGGCCCCAGATCCGCTCCCTTCATGAAGCGGCCGTCATGCACAGGAACTCCAACCTGAGCCAACTTCTGATCCTCGCCCTGACTTCAGAAGCATGAGATATTGGTTCAAATCTGCAGGGGGTACCTGCCGTACCCTCGCCCTGAAACCCAAGTCTAGCTTGTCTTCTCAGACTTCCGTCCTCACACTCCTGGCCCCGAAGTCCTAATATTTGGCAATTCCGGACCCACAATGCAGCACTCTGCCGGCCCTCTAGAAAAAAAAAAAAATTATTGCCTCATGAGCTACCCAGGCACCTTAAATGAGGATAAATCTACAAAGCATTCGACTTTACCCAAATTATATAGTCTAACCTGGGCACTAATGCACTGTCGAACACAACCTGAGCCTAGACCTCCTGACCAACACTCAGAATGCTGACCGCACACTGAGCACATAAACCCCGCCATGGCCTTAGGTCATCATCTCTTCCCTACCTCAGTTTTAAGGCTTCAGAACCGAGACCTTATCTCCAATCACGGCTCAGGGGTGAATGTGATGCAGAAATCAGAACTCCTCCTTACCCATGGCAAGAACCCTTGTGGTTGGCACGTTGTCCAACGTTCAGTGTAGGAGAAACCAGCATTCACCCTGAGGCCCCGCCCATTCTTGAGTGGGACGAGGGCATACACACGCAATTTGACGCTCAGCATGAGTCCTGTCCTTTAGTAAGTCCTCTCAGTGGCTGGACGATTAGATGTCATAATGGGCTTGACATGTCCCTAGGCCCCAATTTTTAACCAGATTTCTGATTGTCCAGTCGCCCCTCCCCAGGGCTCTACTCTGGAATCCCTCATTTGGTGGGACACCTGAGGTTAAAAAAGAAAACAACAACAACAACAACAAAATAAAACGGACTTCTTACAGCCCACAGAATGACCCCAAACTCTTTGGACGGGGCCAAACCACCAGAGAGTAAGACTCGTCCATTTCCCATGAAGTCACCCAGAAATTCCACGACCATGAGTGACACGATATCCAGAGACAAAAACTTGAGCAGGCGCCTCACACTCGCCCTTCTTTCAAATCCTGAAGAGTTCTCCTCATGGTCTGTAGATCAGTCCTGCCATACCTATGACCTGAAACATAAGCCGAGTTTGTGTTTTCAGACAACTGTCCAAACAGCCCTGGCCTACACAACCTACAGGCTCAGGCCCCTGGAGCCAAACCTGAGGACTGTACTTGCCCTCTCCAAGGGAATTGTGTGTGCCCATTCCAATGGCCACAACCCTTCTAATAGGATAAACCTCCAAAGTCCCTGATCTATTTCAATAGTGGTGGCTTCCCAGGAAAAACAGGGGCAATCTGAGCCCAACTGAGCACCTACCTGCACTCAGACCCATAGACAGATGTCCCCAGAGGTAAAAAGGAAAGAACAGGCCCCTAGGCACTAATCAGATCCATTGCTTTGGTTTCCAGGCATCTCTCCTCAGAGGCCTGGATTTCAAAAGCAGCATATAGCTGTTTCTTGACTCACCCATCAGAAAACATCTCATCTACACATGGGAAACTTGCACGTTGGAGCTGTGTCAAAGCATTTGTTTAGGAGAACCCTTTAGGGCCCCAGTGCCGCCGCTTCATTCCAAGGTCTCCATAGACACAAAAGCACATTAGGACCCATCCCCAGGGGTGTCCATTTAAACTCAGCATCCTCGGTAGCTCCCCACAGATCCAGGAGATCTAACCTGTCTTGTTGCTAGGAGACAATTGGAATGCGAGGTGGTCTACGCAGCCATCCATCCTTAGAACCCTGCTCAGAATCATTTTCCTGGAGCCAAACAACAGGTCTCAATTGTCCTTCAGAAGACTCTCTGCAGTTTGGAGCTTCTCACAACTCCCATCGTGGGAAAACCCTCATGGTCTCGTGATGCCCCCCCCCATTCATGATGGGGCCATCAGGGACAGAAACTCCAAGCTGAGCGATCGTCTGATCCTCGCCCTGACTTCACATGCACGAGATCACGATTCAGGTCTGTAGATTGTGCCTGCCATGGCCTCACCCAGAAACCTAAGCCTCGCTTGTGTTCTCAGACTTTTGTGGTCAGACTACTGGCCCACAAGCCCTCCAGATTGGCAATCCAGAACTACAATGCAGCACTCTGCCTGCCCTCTAGAAGTAAAACATTGTCCTCTGGGGCTACCCAGTAACCCCAAATGAGGATCAACCTGCACCGACCTTTGCTGTGCCCCAAATATATAGGCTGACCAGGGCACTAATGCCCTTTCACACACAGCCTGAGCCTGGACTCCCTGGCCTGTCCCAGACTGCTGGCCGCACACTGAGCACATCGAGCCTCCGTGGCCTTAGGTCGTCATCTCTTCCCAACCTCGGTTTCCAGGTTTCAGAACATAGACCTTATCACCAATCACTGCCCAAGGTTGAAGGTGATGGAGAAATCAGAACTCCTTCCCCATGGCAAGAAACCTTGTGTTTGGCATGTTGTCCAACGTTTAGTGTATTTGAAACCAGTGTGGCCCATGAGGCCCCTCCCATGCTCGCGGGACACATTGGTCACAAACACACATTGTGACCCTCAGGCTGAGCCCAGTCCTCAATTAAGGCCACTCAGTGGCTGGATGAAGCAATAGCATATTGGGCTTGCCATGTCCCTAGGCCCCAATTTTTAACCATAGTTCGGGATGTCCCTTCAGTCTTCCCCACGGCTTGGCTTTGGAATTCCTCTTTTGGTGGGACACCTGAGGTAACAAAACTGAAATGAGTCCTCCCATCCCACAGATTGACGAAAAGCAATTGGGAATCGGGCCAAATTCTAGGGAGGAAGATTTGTCCATGGCCCATGAGGCCTCCCCGACATTCCACGGCCATCGCTGATACAAAACCAGAGACAAAAGCCTGAGCAAGCGACTCAGACTCGCACTTTCTTCATATCCTGAAGAGTTCTTCTAATGGTTTGTAGATCGGGCCGGCCATACCTAAGTCCCCAAACCTAAGCTGAGTTTATTTTTTCAAACTTCTGTCCTCAAAGTCTTGGGCCACACACCCTGCAGGCTGGGCCCATGGAGCCACACATTAGGACTGTGCCTACCAATCCATGGGAATTCTGCCCATTCCATGGTCCAAAATCGTACAAATTAGGAGAAACCTCCAAAGTCCCTGAGGCCATCCCAATAGTGTAGGTCGCCCGGAACAAACAAGGGCTGTCTGTCACCAGCTGATAATCGACCTCCACTCATACCATAGATGGATGTCCCCAGAGAAGAAGATTGAACCAGACAGGACCCTAGGCCATAATAGGATCCATTGCTTTGGTTTACAGGCATGTGTCCTCAAAAGCCTGATTCCAATACGAGCATAGGGGTTTTCCTGAGGCACCCATCAGAACTCATCTCGTCTCCACAAGGAAACCTGTGCATGGGAGCCATGTCCAAAGCTTAGGAGAGTACTTCAGGGTGCCGGTGCAACCGCCCCATTCCAAGGCCCTCATGGACACAAAAACACATTAGGACCCATCCTCAGGAAAGTCGATTTCAACTCAGCCACCCCGGTAGCTCCCGCAGAGCCATCAGATTTAAACTGTCTTGTTGATAGGTGACAATTGGAATGCGAGGCGGGCTTCCCAGGCATCCATCCGCGAAAGGTGCTCTGGAGTCATTCCATATGGGATGTCCTGGAGCTGTCCAACAGGTCTCAATTGTCCCGCAGAAGGAATCATTGAAGGGGGCATCCCACAACTCCCAACGTGAGAAAACCTCAATGGCCTCGAGATTCCGCTCCCTTCATGAAGTGGCCGTCATGCACAGGAACTCCAACCTGAGCCAACGTCTGATCCTCGCCCTGACTTCAGATGCATGAGATATTGGTTCAGATCTGCAGGGGGTACCTGCCGTGCCCTCACCCTGAAACCCAAGTATAGCTTGTCTTCTCATACTTCCATCCTTACAATCCTGGCCCCAAAGCCCTCAAGTTTGACAATTCTGGACCCACAATTCAGCACTCTGCCTGCCCTCTAGAAAAAAAATTATTCACTCATGAGCTGCCCAGTCACCTTAAATGAGGGTAAACATACACAGCACTCGACTTCACCGCAATTATATAGTCTAACCTAGGCACTAATGCACTGTTGAACACAACCTGAGCCCGGACCTCCTGACCAACACCCAGAAAGCAGACCGCACACTGAGCACATAAAACCCGCCATGGCCTTAGGACATCATCTCTTCCCTACCTCAGTTTTCAGGCTTCAGAACCGAGACCTTCTCTCCAATACTGCCCAGGGGTGAGTGTGATGCAGAAATCAGAACTCCTCCTTACCCATGGCAAGAATCCTTGTGGTTGGCACGTTGTCCAACGTTCAGTGTATGAGAAAGCAGCATTCACCCTGAGGCCCCGCCCATTCTTGAGTGCGATGAGGGCATACACACGCATTGTGACCCTCAGCATGAGTCCTGTCCTCTAGTAAGTCCTCTCAGTGGCTGGAACATTAGATGTCATAAAGGGCTTGACATGTCCCTAGGACCCAATTTTTAACCAGATTTCTGATTGTCCAGTCGCCCCTCCCCAAGGCTCTACTCTGGAATCCCTCATGTGGTGGGACACCTGAGGTTAAAAAAGAAAACAACAACAACAACAACAACAACAACAAAAAACGGACTTCTTCAAGCCCACAGAAGGACCCCATACTCTTTGGATGGGGCCAAACCACCAGAGAGTAAGACTCGTCCATTTCCCATGAAGTCACCCAGAAACTCCAGGACCATGAGTGACAAGATATCCAGAGACAAAAACTTGAGCAGGAGCCTCACACTCGCCCTTCTTTCAAATCCTGAAGAGTTCTCCTCATGGTCTGTAGATCAGTCCTGCCATACCTATGACCTGAAACATAAGCCGAGTTTGTGTTTTCAGACAACTGTCCAAAAAGGCCTGGCCTACACAACCTACAGGCTCAGGCCCCTGGAGCCAAACCTGAGGACTGTACTTGCCCTCTCCAAGGGAATTGTGTGTGCCCATTCCAATGGCAACAACACTTCTAATAGGATAAACCTCCAAAGTCCCTGATCCATCTCAATAGTGGTGGCTCCCAGGAAAAACAGGGGCAATCTGAGCCCAACTGAGCACCTACCTGCACTCAGACTCATAGACAGATGTCCCCAGAGGTAAAAAGGAAAGAAGAGGCTTCTAGGCACTAATCAGATCCATTGCTTTGGTTTCAGGCATCTCTCCTCAGAGGCCTGGATTTCAAAAGCAGCATATAGCTGTTTCTTGACTCACCCATCAGAAAACATCTCATCTACACATGGAAAACTTGCACGTTGGAGCTGTGTCAAAGCCTCTGTTTAGGAAAACCCTTTAGGGCCCCAGTGCCACCGCTTCATTCCAAGGCCTCCATAGACACAAAAGCACATTAGGACCCATCCCCAGGGGTGTCCATTTCAACTCAGCATCCTCGGTAGCTCCCCACAGATCCAGGAGATCTAACCTGTCTTTTTGCTAGGAGACAATTGGAATGCGAGGTGGGCTACCCAGCCATCCATCCTTAGAACCCTGCTCAGAATCATTTTCCTGGAGCCAAACAACAGGTCTCAATTGTCCTGCAGAAGACTCTCTGCAGTTTGGAGCTTCTCACAACTCCCATAGTGGGAAAACCCCCATGGCCTCGTGATGCCCCCCCATTCATGAAGGGGCCATCAGGGACAGAAACTAAAACCTGAGTGATCGTCTAATTCTCGCCCTGACTTCAGATGCACGAGATCTCGATTCAGGTCTGTAGATTGTGCCTGCCATTGCCTCACGCAGAAACATAAGCCTAGCTTGTGTTCTCAGACTTTTGTCGTCAGACTACTGGCCCACAAGCCCTCCATTTGGCAATCCAGAACTACAATGCAGCACTCTGCCGGCCCTCCAGAAGAAAAACATTGTCCTCTGGGGCTACCAGTAACCCCAAATGAGGATCAACCTGCACCGACCTTGGCTGTCTCCCAAATACATAGGCTGACCAGGGCACTAATGCCCTTTCTGACACAGCTTGAGCCTGGACCCCCTGGCCCCTCCCAGACAGCTGGCCGGAACCTGAGCACATCGAGCCGCCATGGCCTCAGGTCGTCATCTCTTCCCAACCTCGGTTTTCAGGTTTCAGAACCTAGACCTTATCTCCAATCTCTGCCCAGGGATGAAGGTGATGCAGAAATCAGAACTCCTTCCCCATGGCAAGAAACCTTGTGGTTGGCATGTTGTCCAACGTTCAGTGTCGTTGAACCAGTGTGGCCCATGAGGCCCTGCCCATGCTCGCGGGCCACATTGGTCACAAACACACATTGTGACACTCTGGCTGAGCCCAGTCCTCAAGTAGGGCCACTCAGTGGCTGGATGAAGAGATAGCATATTGGGCTTGCCATGCCCCTAGGCCCCAACTTTTAACCATAGTTCGGGATGTCCCTTCAGTCTTCCCTACGGCTTGGATTTGGAATTCCTCTTTTGGTGGGACACCTGAGGTAACAAAACTGAAAGGAGACCTCCCATCCCACAGATTGACAAAAAGCAATTGGGAATCGGGTCAAATCCTCAGAAAGGAAGATTCGTCCATGGCCCATGAGGCCTCCCCGACATTCCACGGCCATTGCTGATACAAAATCCAGAGACAAAACCTGAGCAAGCGACTCAGACTCGCACTTTCTTCATATCCTGAAGATATCTTCTCATGGTTTGTCGATCGGGCCTGCCATACCTACGTCCCCAAACCTAAGCTGAGTTTGTGTTTTCAGACTTCTGTCCTCAAAGTCTTGGGCCACACACCCTCCAGGCTGGGCGCCTGGAGGCACACATTAGTACTGTGCCTACCAAACCATGGGAATTCTGCCCATTCCATGGTCCAAAATCGTACAAATTAGGAGAAACCTCCAAAGTCCCTGAGGCCATCCCAATAGTGTTGGTCGCCCGGAACAAAAAGGGTTGTCTGACACCAGCTGATAATCGACCTCCACTCATACCATAGATGGATGTCCCCAGAGAAGAAGATTGAACCAGACAGGACCCTAGGCCATAATAGGATCCATTGCTTTGGGTTACAGGCATGTGTCCTCAAAAGCCTGATTCCAATACGAGCATAGGGGTTTTCCTGAGGCACCCATCAGAACTCATCTCATCTCCACAAGGAAACCTGTGCATGGGAGCCATGTCCAAAGCTTAGGAGAGTACTTCATGGTGCCGCAGCCACCGCCCCATTCCAAGGCCCTCATGGACACAAAAACACATTAGGACCCATCCTCAGGAAAGTCCATTTCAACTCAGCCACCCCGGTTGCTCCCGCAGAGCCATAAGATCAAAACTGTCTTTTTGCTAGGAGACAATTGGAATGCGAGGCGGGCTTCCCAGGCATCCATCCGCAAATGGTGCTCTGTAGTCATTCCATATGGGATGTCCTGGAGCTGTCCCACAGGTCTCAATAGTCCCGCAGAAGGAATCCTTGAAGGGGGCATCCCACAACTCCCAACGTGGGAAAACCTCAATGGGCCCGAGATCCGCTCCCTTCATGAAGTGGCCGTCATGCACAGGAACTCCAACCTGAGCCAACGTCTGATCCTCGCCCTGACTTCAGATGCATGAGATATTGGTTCAGATCTGCAGGGGGTCCCTGCCGTGCCCTCGCCCTGAAACCCAAGTCTAGCTTGTCTTCTCACACTTCCGTCCTCACACTCCTGGCCCCAAAGTCCTAATATTTGGCAATTCCGACCCACAATGCAGCACTCTGCCTGCCCTCTAGAAAAAAAATTATTGCCTCATGAGCTGCCCAGGCACCTTAAATGAGGGTAAACACACACAGCACTCGCCTTTACCAAATTATACAGTCTAACCTAGGCACTAATGCACTGTCGAACAAAACCTGCGCCCGGACCTCCTGACCAACACCCAGAAAGCTGACCGCACACTGAGCACATAAACCCCGCCATGGCCTTAGGTCATCATCTCTTCCCTACCTCACTTTTTAGGTTTCAGAACCAAGACCTTATCTCCGATCACTGCCCAGGGGTGAATGTTATGCAGAAATCAGAACTCCTTACCCATGGCAAGAACCCTTGTGGTTGGCACGTTGTCCAACTTTCAGTGTAGGAGAAACCAGCATTGACCCTGAGGCCCCGTCCATTCTTGAGTGCGACGAGGGCATACACACGCATTGTGACCCTCAGCATGAGTCCGTTCCTCTAGTAAGTCCTCTCAGTGGCTGGACCATTAGATGTCATAATGGGCTTGACATGTCCCTAGGCCCCAATTTTAACCAGATTTCTGATTGTCCAGGCTCCGCCCCCCCAGGGCTCTACTCTGGAATCCCTCATTTAGTGGAACACCTGAGGTTAAAAAAGAAAACAACAACAACAACAACAATAAAAACGAACTTCTTCCAGCCCACAGAATGACCCCAAACTCTTTGGACGGGGCCAAACCACCAGAGAGTAAGAGTCGTCCATTTCCCATGAAGTCACCCAGAAATTCCACGACCATGAGTGACACGATATCCAGAGACAAAAACTTGAGCAGGAGCCTCACACTCGCCCTTCTTTCAAATCCCGAAGAGTTCTCCTCATGGTCTGTAGATCAGTCCTGCCATACCTATGACCCGAAACATAAGCCGAGTTTGTGTTTTCAGACAACTGTCCAAACAGCGCTGGCCTACACAACCTACAGGCTCAGGCCCCTGGAGCCAAACCTGAGGACTGTACTTGCCCTCTCCAAGGGAATTGTGTGTGCCCATTCCAATGGCCACAACCCTTCTAATAGGATAAACCTCGAAAGTCCCAGATCCATCTCAATAGTGGTGGCTTCCCAGGAAAAACAGGGGCAATCTGAGCCCAAATGAGCACCTACCTGCACTCAGACCCATAGACAGATGTCCCGAGAGGTAAAAAGGAAAGAACAGGCCCCTAGGCACTAATCTGATCCATTGCTTTGGTTTCCAGGCATCTCTCCTCAGAGGCCTGGATTTCAAAAGCAGCATCTAGCTGTTTCTTGACTCACCCATCAGAAAACATCTCATCTACACATGGGAAACTGGCACGTTGGAGCTGTGTCAAAGCCTCTGTTTAGGAGAACCATTTAGGGCACCAGTGCCACCTCTTCATACCAAGGTCTCCATAGACACAAAAGCACATTAGGACCCATCCCCAGGGGTGTCCATTTCAACTCAGCGTCCTCGGTTGCTCCCCACAGATCCAGGAGATCTAACCTGTCTTGTTGCTAGGAGACAATTAGAAGCGAGGTGGGCTACCCAGCCATCCATCCTTAGAATCCTGCTCAGAATCATTGGCCTGGAGCCAAGCAACAGGTCTCAATTGACCTGCAGAAGACTCTCTGCTGTTTGGAGCTTCTCATAACTCCCATCGTGGGAAAACCCCCATGGCCTCGTGATGCCCCCCCCCCATTCATGAAGAGGCCATCAGGGACAGAAACTCCAACCTGAGCGATCGTCTGATCCTCGCCCTGACTTCAGATGCACGAGATCTCGATTCAGGTCTGTAGATTGTGCCTGCCATGGCCTCACCCAGAAACCTAATAGGCTTAGGTTCTCAGACTTTTGTGGTCAGACTACTGGCCCACAAGCCCTCCAGTTTGGCAATCCAGAACTACAATGCAGCACTCTGCCGGCCCTCCAGAAGAAAAACATTGTCCTCTGGGGCTACCCAGTAACCCCAAATGAGGATCAACCTGCACCGACCTTGGCTGACCAGGGCACTAATGCCCTTTCTGACACAGCCTGAGCCTGGACTCCCTGGCCCGTCCCAGACAGCTGGCCGCACACTGAGCACATCGAGCCTCCGTGGCCTTAGGTCGTCATCTCTTCCCAACCACGGTTTCCAGGTTTCAGAACCTAGACCTTATCTCCAATCACTGCCCAAGGTTGAAGGTGATGCAGAAATCAGAACTCCTTCCCCATGGCAAGAAACCTTGTGGTTGGCATGTTGTCCAACGTTCAGTGTGGTTGAAACCAGTGTTGCCCATGAGGCCCCGCCCATGCTCGAGGGCCACATTGGTCACAAACACACATTGTGACCCTCAGGCTGAGCCCAGTCCTCAAGTAAGGACACTCAGTGGCTGGATGAAGAGATAGCATATTGTGCTTGCCATGACCCTAGGCCCCAACTTTTAACCATAGTTCGGGATGTCCCTTCAGTCTTCCCCACGGCTTGAATTTGGAATTCCTCTTTTGGTGGGACACCTGAGGTAACAAACCTGAAAGGAGACCTCCCATCCCACAGAATGACGAAAAGCAATTGTGAATCGGGCCAAATCCTCAAGGAGTAAGATTCGTCCATGGCCCATGAGGCCTCCCCGACATTCCACGGCCATCGCTGATAAAAATCCAGAGACAAAAGCCTGAGCAAGCGCCTCAGACTCGCACTTTCTTCATATCCTGAAGATTTCATCTCATGGTTTGTCGATTGGGCCTGCCATACCTACGTCCCCAAACCTAAGCTGAGTTTGTGTTTTCAGACTTCTGTCCTCAAAGTCTTGGGCCACACACCCTCCAGGCTGGGCGCCTGGAGCCACACATTAGGACTGTGCCTACCAATCCATGGGAATTCTGCCCATTCCATGGTCCAAAATCGTACAAATTAGGAGAAACCTCCAAAGTCCCTGAGGCCATCCCAATAGTGTAGGTCGCCCGGAACAAACAAGGGCTGTCTGACACCAGCTGATAATCGACCTCCACTCATACCATAGATGGATGTCCCCAGAGAAGAAGATTGAACCAGACAGGACCCTAGGCCATAATAGGATCCATTGCTTTGGGTTACAGGCATGTGTCCTCAAAAGCCTGATTCCAATACGAGCATAGGGGTTTTCCTGAGGCACCCATCAGAACTCATCTCATCTCCACAAGGAAACCTGTGCATGGGAGCCATGTCCAAAGCTTACGAGAGTACTTCAGGGTCCCGGTGCCACCGCCCCATTCCAAGGCCCTCATGGACACAAAAACACATTACGACCCATCCTCAGGAAAGTCCATTTCAACTCAGCCACCCCGGTTGCTCCCGCAGAGCCATCAGATCTAAACTGTCTTGTTGCTAGGAGATCATTGGAATGCGAGGCGGGCTTCCCAGGCATCCATCCGCGAATGGTGCTCTGGAGTCATTCCATATGGGATGTCTTGGAGCTGTCCAACAGGTCTCAATTGTCCCGCAGAAGGAATTCTTGAAGGGAGCATCCCACAACTCCCAACGTGGGAAAACCTCAATGGCCTCGAGATTTCGCTCCCTTCATGAAGCGGACGTCATGCTTAGAAACTCCCACCTGAGCCAACGTCTGATCCTCGCCCTGACTTCAGATGCATGAGATATTAGTTCAGATCTGCAGGGATAAACCTACACAGCACTCAACTTTACCCAAATTTTGTCGTCTAACCTGGGCACTAATGCACTGTCGGACACAACATGAGGCTGGACCTCCTGACCAACACCCAGAAAGATGAACGCATACTGAGCACATAAGACCCGCCATGGCCTTAGGTCATCATCTCTTCCCTATATCAGTTTTCAGGCTTCAGAACCGAGACCTTAACTCCAATCACTGCCCAGGCGTGAGTGTGATGCAGAAATCACACTCCTCCTTACCCATGGCAAGAAAACTTGCTGCTGGCAGTGAGTCAAACCTTCAGTGTAGGAAAAAACGGCATGGCCCATGAGGCCACGCCCATGCGTGAGGGCCGCCTTGGGCACAAACACACATTGTGATCCACAGCGTGGGTACCTTATTCAAGTAACGCCTCTTGTGAATGGACCAAGAGCCCGCATATGTGGCTTGCCATGCCCATAGGCACACAGGACTAACTAGATGGTGTGTATTCCAGTTGAGGGAACCCACTGCTGTGCTCTAGAGTCCCTCTCCTGGGCGGTCCGCTGTGGCAGAAAACAGTACTCTTCCCTTCCCACAGAATGAACCCTAACACTTGGGAGCTTGGACAATCCCCTGAGAGGAATGCTCTTCCTCGGACCCTGAGGCAACCCCTACACTGACCGGCCACTGTGAAAGCGACACCCAGAGAAAAAAACCTGAATGACTGCCTCCCACTTGCCCTCCTTTGATATCCAGAAGATCTCCCTTCATGGACTGGAGATCAGGCTTGCCATTACATTGGCCCCTAGCTGAGCCAAGTTTGCTTTTTCAGACATCTGTCCCCACAGCCCTGGCAAACACAGCCTTTAGGCTGGGTCCTCTGGAGCCATACCACAGGACCGTGCCTGCTGTCTCCTGGGAAACTGTGTCCATTCCTTTGGCCACACACCTCCAGAATATGAGAAACCTAAAGGCCCCCGAGGACATCCCACTACTGGGAGCCTCCCTGGACACACAGGGGCATTCGGACACAAGCTGAGCAGCTACCTCCACGAAGGCATGCACACAGATGTCAACAGAGATAGAAGGTTGAGCCGGACAGGCCCATAGGCCCTAATCTCAACTCTTGCTTTGGTTTCCAGGTGTCACTCCTCAGAGCTATTGGTTCGAAGAACAGGATATGGGGCTTTCCTGAGGCACTGAACAGAACGCCTCTCGTCTCCACATGGGAAGCTTCCTTGTTGGAGCCGTGTCAAACACCTCAGGTTGGAAAATCCTGCAGAGTCCCTGAGCCACATCCACATTCCAAGGTCTCCCAGTCCACCAAGCCACAGTAGGACTCATCTTCAGGAGAGTCCATTTCAACTCTCCCCTCTGGGTAGCTCACCCAGGAGCCCACAGATTGAGCCTGCCTTGTCCTGAATAAAGTGTGGGAATATGAGGTGGCCTTCCCAGGCATCCATGCTTAGACACCTGCTCTCGAGTCTTTCCGTATGGGGCCTCCTGGAATCATCCAATAGGACTCGACTGTCGTGCAGAAGGAAACCTTGAGGTTTGGAGTAGTTCACAAATCCCATCGTAGGCAAACCTCCCTGGCGACATGAAGCCCCCACACCCTTCAGGAAGAGGCCATGCTGGACAAAAATTCTATCCTGAGGCACGTCTCATAGTTGACATGACCTCAGTGCAGGAGATCTCGATTCAGCCTCTGCAGAGTGGGCCTGCCGTGCCCTCGGTCCCAAACCTCACGCTAGCTTGTGTTTTCAGACTTCCTTCCTCACACTCCTGGCAAACAAGACCTCCGGACTAGGAACTCCAGAACCACAACCCAGCCCATTGTCTGCCCAAAAGAAGAAAAACGTTTCCCTGTGGGGCTCTCCAGAAAACCCAGATGAGGATCAACCTGCTCGGGACTCGACGGTACCCGAACTGGATAGGCTGCTCTGGGCACGCATGCTCTGTCTGACACAGCCTGAAGCCAGACGTCCAAACAGACAAGGAGAAAGCTGACCGCACACCCAGCACTTCGGACACGCCATGGTCTTATGCCGTCACCTCTTCCTAACCTTGGTTTTCAGATATCTGAACCTAGACATTATATCAATTCTCCACACAGCTGGGTATCGCAAGCACAAAACAGAACACCTCCTTCCCCATGGCTGTCAAGCTTGCTCTTGGCATGGAGTCACACCTTCAGGGTGGGAGAAACCTTCATGGCCCCTGATGCCACGCCCAAACTTGAGTGCTGCTTGGGCACAAATTCACACTGTGACCCTCAGCACGAGCCCCATGTCAAAGAAAGGCCTGTCAAGGCCTGGACCAAGAGCCCGCATATGGAGCTTGCCAAGCCCCTATGCACCAGATCCTCACCAGGGTTTGAGATTTCCAGTCGACCCGACCGTACCTGGGGCTCTGCTCTGGAATCCCTTTCTTGGAGAGACACATGAGCCAGACAACACGACTCCACCCTTCCCACAAAATGACCCCAAACTCCTGGGAGCTGGGACAAATCCCCATAGAGGGATACTCGTCCACAGTCCCTGAGGCCACCCCTCCAATCCACGGCTATCCCAGACACAACATCCAGAAACAAAAGCCTGAAGGAATGCCTCCCACTCGCCCTTGTTTCAGAGGCCCAGGAGCTCCTTCTCGGGTTGTACATCTGGCCTGCCATACCCTAGGCGCCACTCATATGCTGAGTTTGAGTTTTCAGAGTTCTGTGCCCACAGGCTGGACCCACACAACTTCCAGGCTAGGGCCTCTGGAGCCACAGCAAAAGATTGTGCGTGCCCTCTCCAAGGAGAGTGTGCCCCATCCATTGACCACAACCCTACAGGTTAGGGAAAAGCTCCAACGCCCCTGAGGCCATCAATACTGTAGGCAACCCTGGACTAAGAGGGGCTCCCTGACACCAGCGGAGCAACTATCTCCACTTAGATTCTCAGACAGTGTCCCCAGAGACAGAAGATTGAAATGGACAGGCCCCCAGGCCCTAATCTGAACCTTAGCTTTGGTTTCCATGTGTCCGTCCTCAGAGGACTGTTTTCGTAGACCAGCACACGGGGCTTTTCCGAGGCACCCAACCAAACCTCTCTCGTCTCCACATGGGGAGCTTTCTTGCTGGGGATTTATCAAACCCTTCAGGTAGGAGAGTTCCGCAGGGACACTGAACAACCAGCATATTCCAAGGTCTCCATGGACCCAAACGCACATTATGACGCATCCTCAGGAGAGGCCATTTCAACTCAGCCCCCTGGGTAGCGTGCCCCAGAGGCAGCAGATCAAACATAACTTGTCGCTAATGGCCAATGGGAATGCGAGGCATGCTGTACAGGGATCCATCCTTCGAACCCTGCTCTCCAGTCCTTCCGTATGGTATGTCCTGGAGCCATGCAACAGGACTCGAATGTCCCACTGAAGGAAACCTTGTGGTTTGGGGCAACCTCCAAACTCAGCGTGGGAAAACTTCCCTGGTCTCATGAAGGTGCCATCATGGACACATACTCCAGCCTCAGCCAACGTCTGATCCGCAGCCTGACTTCTGATGCAGGAGATTTTGATTCAGCCTCTGCAGAGTGGGCCTGCCTGCCTTGGCTCCAATCCTCACCCTAGCTTGTGTTTTCAGACTTCTGTCCTCACACTCCTGGCCCACAAACCCTCCCTACTGGGAATTCTGGGGCCAAATGAAGCACTCTGCCTGCCTCCCAGGAAAAAAACACTGTCTATGGTGCTGCCCAGAAACCCCAAATGAGGATCAAACTTCTTGTCCCTCGGCAACACCACAATTGCATATGCTACCTTAAACACTGATGCTCTGTCGCAAACAGCCTGAGCCCTGACCGTCCAACAGACACAGACACAGCTGGCTGCACACCCAGCACAATGGACCCGCCACTGCCTTAGTCCACCATCCATTCCCAACCTGGGAAACTAGACCTTATCTCCAATCCCTGCACAGGGGGGAACCTGATGCACAAGTCAGAACCCATCCTTCCCATGGCAAGAAACCTTGCTGCTGGCTGTGAGTCAAACCTTCAGTGTAGGAGAAAGGGCATGGTCCATGAGGCCACGCCCATGAGTGAGGGCCGCCTTGGGCACAAACACACATTGTGACGCTCAGCGTGAGTACCTTATTCAAGTAAGGCCTCTCAGTGACTGGACCAAGTGCCTGCATATGTGGCTTGCCTTGCTCACAGACACCCAGGACTAACTAGATGGTGTGTATTCCAGTTGAGGGAACCCACTGCTGTGCTCGAGAGTCCCTCTCCTGGGGGGTCCCCTGTGGCAGAAAACAGTACTCTTCCCTTCCCACAGAATGAACCCAAACACTTGGGAGCTTGGACTATCCCCCGTGAGGTAGGCTCTTCTTCGGTCCCTGAAGCAACCCCTACCCTGAACATCCACTTTGAACGCAACACCCAGAGACAATAGCCTGAGTGACTGCCTCCCACTTGCCCTCCTTTGATATCCAGAGGATCTCCCCTCATGGACTGGAGATCAGGCCTGCCATTACCTTGGCCCCTAAATGAGCCAAGTTTGCTTTTTCAGACATCTGTCCCCACAGCCTTGGCAAACACAGCCTCTAGGCACGGTCCTCTGGAGCCATACCACAGGACCGTGCCTGCTGTATCCTGGGAAACTGTGTCCATTCCTTTTTCCACACACCTCCAGAATATGAGAAACCTCAAGGCCCCCGAGGACATCCCACTACTGGGAGCCTCCCGGACACACAAGGGCATTCGGACATAAGCTGAGCAGCAACCTCCACGAAGGCATGCACACAGATGTCAACAGAGATAGAAGGTTGAGCCGGATAGGACCTTATGACCTAATCTCAACTCTTGCTTTGGTTTCCAGGTGTCACTCCTCAGAGGCTTTGCTTTGAAGAACAGGATATGGGGCTTTCCTGAGGCACTGAACAGAACTCCTCTCGTCTCCACATGGGAAGCTCCCTTGTTGGAGCCGTGTGAAACACCTCAGCTTGGAGAATCCTGCAGAGTCCGTGAGCCACCTCCACATTCCAAGGTCTCCCAGGCCACCAAGCCACAGTAGGACTCATCTTCAGGAGAGTCCATTTCAACTCTCCCCTCTGGGTAGCTCACCCAGGAGCCCGCAGATTGAGCCTGCCTTGTCCTGACTAAAGAGTGGGAATATGAGGTGGCGTTCCCAGGCATCCATGCTTAGACACCTGCTCTCGAGTCTTTCCGTATGGGGCCTCCTGGAACTATCCAATAGGACTCGACTGTCGTGAAGAAGGAAACCTTGAGGTTTGGTTCACAAATCCCATCGTAGGCAAACCTCCCTGGCCTCATGAAGCCCCCACATCCTTCAGGAAGTGGCCATGCTGGACAAAAACTCTAGCCTGAGGCACGTCTCATAGTTGACATGACCTCAGTGCAGGAGATCTCGATTCAGCCTCTGCTAGTGGGCCTGCCGTGCCCTCGGTCCCAAACCTCACGCTAGCTTGTGTTTTCAGACTTCCTTCCTCACACTCCTGGCAGACAAGCCCTTCGATCTAGGAACTCCAGAACCACAACCCAGCCCATTGTCTGTCCAACGGAAGAAAAACGTTTCCCTGTAGGGCTCTCCAGAAAACCCAGATGAGGATCAACCTGCTTGGGCCTCGACGGTACCCGAACTGGATAGGCTGCTCTGGGCACTCATGCTCTGTTTGACACAGCCTGAAGCCAGACATCCAGACAGACAAGGAGACAGCTGGCCGCACCATGGTCTTATGCCGTCACCTCTTCCTAACCTTGGTTTTCAGATATCTGAACCTAGACATTATATCAATTCTCCACACAGCTGTGTATCGCAAGCACAAGAAAGAACTCCTCCTTCCCCATGGCTGTTAAGCTTGCTCTTGGCATGGAGTCACACCTTCAAGGTGGGAGAAACTTTCATGGCCCCTGATGCCACGCACAAATGTGAGTGCAGCTTGGGCACAAGTTCACACTGTGACCCTCAGCATGAGCCCCATGTCAAAGAAAGGCCTGTCAGGGCCTGGACCAAGAGCCCACATATGGGGCTTGCCAAGCCCCTATGCACCCAATCCTCACCATGGTTTGAGTTTTCCAGTCGACCCGACCGTACCTGGGGCTCTGCTCTGGAATCCCTTTCTTGGAGAGACACATGAGCCAGACAACACGACTTCACCCTTCCCACAAAATGACCCCAAACTCTTGGGAACTGGGACAAATCCCCAGAGAGGGATACTCGTCCACAGTCCCTGAGGCCACCCCTCCAATCCACGGCTATCCCGGACACAACATACAGAGACAAAAGCCTGAAGGAACGCCTCCCACTCGCCCTTATTTCAGAGTCCCAGGAGCTCCCTCTCGTGCTGTACATCCGGCCTGCCGTACCCTAGGCTCCACTCATACGCTGAGTTTGTGTTTTCAGACTTCTGTGCCCACAGCCTGGACCCACACATCCTCCAGGGTAGGGCCTCTGGAGCCACAGCGAAAGATTGTGCCTCCCCTCTCCAAGGAAATTGTGCCCAATCCATTGACCACAAAACAACAGGTTAGATAAAAGCTCCACGGCCCCTGAGGCCATCAATAGTGTAGGCTACCCTGGACAAAGAGGGGCTCTCTGACACCAGCGGAGCAACTATCTCAACTTAGACTCTCATTGAGTGTCCCCATAGACAGAAGGTTGAAATGGACAGGCCCCAGGGCCTAATCTGAACCTTAGCTTTGGTTTCCATGTGTCCGTCCTCAGAGGACTGTTTTCGTAGACCAGCACACGGGGCTTTTCCGAGGCACACAACCAAACCTCTCTCGTCTCCACATGGGGAGCTTTCTTACTGGGGATGTATCAAATTCTTCAGTTAGGAGAGTTTCGCAGGGCCACTGAACTACCAGCACATTCCAAGGTCTCCATGGACCAAAACGCATATTATGACGCATCCTCAGGAGAGGCCATTTCAACTCTGCCCCCTGGGTAGTGTGCCCCAGAGGCAGCAGATCAAACATATCTTGTCGCTAATGGCCAATGGGAATGCGAGGCATGCTGTACAGGGATCCATCCTTCGAACCCTGCTCTCCAGTCCTTCCATATGGTATATCCTGGAGCCATGCAACAGGACTCGAATGTCCCGCAGAATGAAACCTTGTGGTTTGGGGCAACCTCCAAACTCAGTGTGGGAAAACTTCCTTGGCCTCATGAGGCCCCCGCTTCATGAAAGTGCCATCATGGACACATACTCCAGCCTCAGCCAACGTCTGATACTCAGCCTGACTTCAGATGCAGAAGATTTTGATTCAGCCTCTGCAGAGTGGGCCTGCTCTGCCCTTGGCTCCAATCCTCACCCTAGCTTGTGTTTTCAGACATCCGTCCTCACACTCCTGGCCCACATACCCTCCCTACTGGGAATTCTGGGGCCACAATGAAGCACTCTGCCTTCCTCCCAGGAGAAAAACATTGTCTATGGTGCTGCCCAGGAACCCCGAATGAGGATCAAACTGCTTGGCCCATGGCAACACCCCAATTGCATAGGCTACCTTAAACACTGATGGTCTGTCGCAAATACCCTGAGCCCAGACCTTCCAACAGACACCAACACAGCTGGCTGCACACCCAGCACATTGGACCCGCCACTGTCTTAGGACACCATCCATTCCCAAACTCGGTTTTCAGTCATCGGAACCTAGACCTTATCTCCAATCACTGCACAGGGGGGAACCTGATGCACAAGTCAGAACCCCTCATCCCCATGGCAAGAAATTTGCTGCTGGCAGTGAGTCAACCCTTCAGTGTAGGAGAAAACCGCATGGCCCCTGAGGCCACGCCCATGCGTGAGGGCCGCCTTGGGCACAAACACACATAATGACCCACAACGTGAGTACCTTATTCAAGTAACGCCTCTCAGTGACTGGACCATGAGCCCGCATATGTGGCTTGCCTTGCCCATAGGCACCCAGGACAACCTTGATGGTGTGTATTCCAGTTGAGGGAACCCACTGCTGTGCTCTAGAGTCCCTCTACTGGGGGGTTCGCTGTGGCAGAAAACAGTACTTTTCCCTTCCCACAGAATGAACCCAAACACAAGGGAGCTTGGACTATCCCCCGAGAGGAAGGCTCTGCCTCGGCCCCTGAAGCAACCCCTACCCTGAACGGCCACTGTGAACGCAACACCCAGAGACAAAAGCCTGAGCGACTGCCTCCCACTTGCCCTCCTTTGATATCCAGAGGATCTCCCCTCACGGACTGGAGATAAGGCCTGCCATTACCTAGGCCCATAGCTGAGCCAAGTTGCTTTTTCAGACATCTGTCCCCACAACCCTGGCAACCACAGCCTCTAGGCTTGGTCCTCTGGAGCCATACAACAGGACCGTGCCTGCTGTCTCCTGGGAAACTGTGTCCATTCCTCTGGCCACACACTAAGAGGCTTTACATGAGGATAGGGTTCACGCTGAGGGTCACAATGTGTGTTTGTGCAAATTGTGGCCCTCAGGGATAGGTGGGACCTCATAGTCCATGCTGCTTTCTTTTACAATGAACATTGGACAACATGCCAACCACTAGGTTTCTTGCCAAGGCAAAAGAGAAGTTCTGATTCTTGCATCACGTTCACTCCTGAGCAGTGAGTGGAGATAATGTCTAGGTTCTGAAGGTGAAAACTGAGGTTGGGTAGAGATGATGGCCTAAAGCCATTGTGGGTGTGATATGCTCTGTGTACGGCCAGCTGTCTGGGTGTTGGACTGGAGGTCTGCTCTCAGGCTGTGTCAGACAGGGCTTTAGTGCACAGGCTAGACTGTATAATTGGGGTATGGTCGAGTGGCATGCAGGTTGTTACTCATTTGGCGTTTCCGGTTAGCCCTATAGGGCAACATTTTTCTTCTGTAGGGCAGGCAGAGTGCTGCATTGTGTCTTCAGAATTGCCAAACTGGAGGGTGTGGCCAGGATTGTGAGGAAGGAAGTCTGAAAACACAAGGTAGCACGAGTTTTGGGGCCAAGAGCATGGCAGGCCCACTCTGCAGAGGCTGAATCGAGATCTCCTGCAGGTGAGGACAGGGCGAGTATCAGATGTTGCCTCAAGCTGGAGTTTGTGTCTATGACGGCCCTTACATGAAGGGGGTGGGGGCGTCATGAGGCCAGGGAGGTTTCCCTAGGCTGGGAGTTGTGAGCAGCTCCAAACTTCAAAGTTTCCTTCGTCAGGACAGTCGAGTACTATTGGATGGTCCCTTGATGCCCCATACAGAAAGACTCGAGAGCAGGGGCCTAAGCATGGATGCCGAGAACGCCAACTCACCTTCCCATTGCCTGGTCGAGACAAGGCACGCTCAATCTGCGGGCTCTTGGGTGAGCTACCCAGAAGGCTGAGTTTAAATGGACTCTCCTGAGGATGAGTCATAATGTGGTTTAGTGGCCATGGAGACCTTGGAATGTGGCAGTAGCTAAGGGACTCTGCAGGATTCTCCAACCCGAAGGGCTTGACACAACTCCAACAAGGAAGCTTCCCATGTGGAGATGAGAGGTCTTCTGTCTGGTGCCTCAGGAAAGCCCCGTATGCTGGTCTTCGAACGCAGGCCTCTGAGGAGTGATACCTGGACACCAAAGCAAGAGTTCATAATAGGGCCTAGGGGCCTGTCTGGTTCAATCTTCTGTCTCTGCGGATATCTGTCTGTGTGTCTGCATGGAGGTAGTAGTTGCTCAGCTTGTGTCATAATGCCCCTATTTGTCCAGTGCGGCTTGCGGTAGTGGGATGTCCTTGGGGACCTTGAGGTTTCTACTATTTTGTAGAGTTGTGGCCAATGGAATGGGCAGTTTCTTAGGAGAGAGCAGGCACAGTTCTGTGGTGTGGCTCCAGAGACCCCAGCCTGGAGGCTGTGTGGGCCATGGCTGTGCAGACAGACATCCAAAAACCCTAACTCAGCTCAGGGTTGGGGCCGAGGTTACGGCAGGCCTGATCTACAGTCCATGAGGGGAGCTCCTCTGGATATGAAAGAAGGGTGAGAGGGAGGCAGTCGCTCAGGCTTTTGTATCTGGATGTTTTGTCCACAATGGCCGTTTAATGTAGGAGTTGCCTCATGGGTCGTAGAAGTCTCCCTCTCTGGTAGTTGGTCCAGCCCCCAAGTGTTTGGGGTCATTCTGTGGGAAGGGAAGTGTCCTGTTTTCTGCTTCATGTGTCCCCCCTGTAGAGGGAATCTAGCACATAGCAGTGGGTACTGACAACTGGAATACTCGCCCTCTGGTTAAGCCTGGGGGCCTACGGATATGACAAGCCCCATATGCAAGATCTTGGTCCAGCCTCTGAGAGGCGTTACTTTAATACGGGACTCACGCTGCAGGTCACAATGCATGTCTGTGCCCTAGGCGGCCCTCAAGCACTGGCGTGGCCTTTCGAACAATGCAGAATTTCCCACATTGAACGTTGGGCAACATGCCAACCACAAGGTTTCTGGCCATGGGGAAGGAGGAATTCTAATTTCTGCATCACGTTCACCCCTGGGCAGTGATTGGAGATAAGGTCTAGGTTCTGAAGCCTGAAAACCGAGGTTGGGAAGAGATGACGACCTACAGCCATAGCGGGTCCTATGTGTCCAGGTTGGGGCCAGCTGTCTGGGTGTCGTTTGGGATGACTTGTCTCAGGCTGTGCCAGACAGGGCATTAGTATACAGGGTAGGCTGTATAATTGCTTTACAATCAAGTGGCATGCATTAGAAAATCATTTGGGGTTTCTTATTAGCAGCATAGGGCAAAGTTTTTCTTCTGGAGGGCAGGCAGAGTGCTGCATTGTGGCATCGGTATTCCTAAACTGGAGGGCTTGTGGGCCAGGAGAGTGAGGTCGGAAGTCTGAAAACACAAGCTAGGCTTAGGTTTGGGGGCAAGGACATGGCAGGCACACTCTGCAGAGCTGAATTGACATCTCATGCGTCTGAAGTTAGGTCGAGGATCAGACTTTGGCTCAGGTTTAAGTTTCTGTCCATGTTGGCCCCTTCATGAAGGGGGTACATTATGAGCCCATGGGGGTTTTCCCACTATTGGAGTTGTGAGATGCTCCAAACCGCAAGGATTCCTTCTGTGGGACAATTAAGATTTGTTGGATGGCTCCAGGACGTCTTATAAGGTATTTTTCCAGAACAGGGTTCTAAGTATGGATGCCTGGGAAGCCAGCCTCACATTCCAATTGTCTCCTAGCAACAAGAAACTTTTGATCTGCTGGCTTGGGGTAGCAACAGAGGGGGCTGAGTTGAAATGGACTTTCCTGAGGATGGTCTTAATGTTGGTTTGAGTCCATGGAGACCTTGGTATGGGGCAGTGGCACCAGGGCCCTGAAGGATTCTCCTAACCAGAGGTTATGACAAAGCTCCAATGAGCAAGTTTTCCATGGGGAGACGAGATTTGTTCTTATTGGTGCCTCAGGAAACCACCATATGCTGGTATTGGAAACGAGGCCTCTGAGGAGAGATGCCTAAAAACCAAAGCAATGGATCTGATTAGGGCCTAGGGGCCTGTCCGGTTCAATATTCTTCTCTGGGGACATCTGTTGTCTGAGGGGAGGTAGTTGCTCAGCTGGTTTGAGATCACCCCTGTTTGTCCTGGGCGGCCTACACTAATGGGATGGCCTCGGTGACTTTGGAGGTTTTTCCTCATTTGCAAGGTTGTGGCCAATGGAATGGGAAGAATTCCCTTGAAAGGGAAGCACAGTCCTGAGGTGTGGCTCCAGGGACCCAAGTGTGGAGCGTGTGTGGTCCAGGGCTATTTGGACAAAAGTCTGAAAACACAAACTCCACTTAGTTTGGAGGATGTATGTATGGCCGGCCCGATCTATAGACCGTGAGGAGAACTCTTCGGGATATGAACAAAGGGCGAATGTGAGGTGCTGGCTCATGCTTTTTTTTTTTTTTTTTCTGGAAATGTGTCACCGATTGCCATGGAATGTCGGGGTGTCCTCATGGGCCATTGATGAGGCACCCTTTCTGGGGATTTGACCCGATCCCAAGAGTTTGGGGTCATTCTGTGGGAAGGGAGGAGGCCTTTCTTGTTTTTTTGTTTATTTTTTTTATTATTATTATTATTTTTTTTTACCTAAGGTGGACCACCAAAAGAGGGATTCCAGAGCAGAGTCCTGGGGAGGGGCGACTGGACAACCAGACCTCTGGTTAACATTGGGACCTAAGAACCTGGCAAGCCCCATATGTGGGCTCTTGGTCCAGACACTGAGAGGCCTTCCTTGAGGATAGGTCTCACACTGAGTTTCCAATGTGTTTTTGTGCCCAAGGAGCCCCTCAAGTCAGGGCGTGGCCTAATGTACCATGCTGGTTTCACCTACACGGAACATTGCACAATATGGCAACCACAAGTTTTCTGGCCATTGGGAAGAAGGAGTTCTAATTTCTGCAACACTTTCACTCCTGGACTGTGATTGGATTTAAGGTCTAGGTTCTGAAGCCTGAAAACTGAGGTTGGGAAGAGATGAAGACCTAAGGCCATGGTGTGGCTGATGTGCTGAGTGTTAGGCCAGCTGTTGAGTGTGGATTGGGAGGTGCAGGCTCAGGCTGTGGCAGACAGGGAATTAGTGCCCAGGCTAGACTGTATCATTGGGGTGCAGTCGAGTTTCGTGCAGGATGGTACTCATTTGTGGTTACTGGGTAGCCCCAGAGGGCAACGTTTTTCTTCTGGAGGGAAGACACAGTGCCACATAGTGGCTCCAGAATTCCCAAACTGGAAGGCTTGTGAGCCAGGAGTGTGAGAAAAAAATTCTGAGAACACAAGCCAGACTTAGATTTCGGGGTGAGGGGACGGCAGGCACCCTCTGCAGAGATGATTCGAGATCTCGTATGCCTGAAGTCAGAGCTAGGATCAGACGTTGGCTTAAGTCGGAGTTTCAGTTAATGACGCCCCTTCATGAAGGGGACGGTGTCGCGAGGACATGGAGGTTTTCCCACGATGGGAATTGTGAGATGCTCCAAACCGCAATGATTCCTTCTGTGGGACAGTCGAGACCTGTGGGATGGCTCCATGACATCCCATAAGGAAGTTATCCAGAGCAGGGTTCTAAGGATGGATGCCTGGGCAGCCTGCCTCCCATTCCAGGTGTCTCATAGCGCCAAGGCAAGTTCGACTGCTGGATCTAGGGGAGCATCCGAGGCGGGTGTGTTGAAATGGGTGAGTCGAGGATGGGTCATAATGTGCATTTGTGTCGATGTAGACCTTGGAATGGGGTCCTTGATCCGGGGCCTTGAGGGATGTTCATAACCGGAGGTTTTGATGGCCTCTAAAGAGTACGTTTCCTATGTAGAGAAGAGAATTGTTTTGATCAGTGCCTAAGGAATCTCCCATATGCTGGTATTGGAAACCAGGCCTCTGAGGAGAGATGACTGGAAACAAAAGCAATCGAGATGATTAGGTCCTAGGTGCCTGTCCGGTTCAATCTCTTTCCTGTGGATACGTGTCTAAGGATCTGAGGGGATGTAGTTGCTCAGCTTGTGTCAGATCGCCCCTGTTTGTCCTGGGCAGCCTATAATATTGGAATGGCCTCAGGACTTTGGAGTTTCTCCTAATCTATAGGGTTGTGGCCAATGGAATGGGCAGAAATCCCATGGAGAGGGCAGGCACAGTTCTTAGTTTGGCTCTAGGTGCCCAGCCTTGAGGCTGTGTGGGCCAGGCCTGTGGGGACAAATGTCTGAAAACACAAACTCCGCTTAGGATTGGGGACATAGGTATGGCACGCCCAATCTACAGACCGTGATAACACTTAGGGATATGAAAAAGGGTGAGTTTGAGGTGCTTGCTCAGGTTTTGTCTCTGGATTTGTGTCAACAATGTGGGTGGAATGCTGGCGTGGCCTCATGGGTTGTGGATGGCTTTCCTTCTCTGAGGATTTGACCCGATCCCAAGAGTTTGGGTACATTCTGTGGGATGGGAGGAGTCTTTTCTGTTTTTTATGTTATTTTATTTTATATTTCATTTTATGTACCTCAAGTGTCCCAATAAAAGAGGGATTCCAGAGCAGAGTCCTTGGGAGGGACAACTGGATATCCCCACCTCTGTTTATGTTTGAGGGCCTAGGGGCATGGCAAGTCCAAAAGGCGGGCTCTTGATTCAGACACTGATAGGCCTTCCTTGAGGACACGGCTCATGCTGAGGGTCACAATGCCTATTTGTGCCCAACAAGGCCCTCAAGCATGGGAAGTGCCTCATGGGCCACGCTGGATTCTCCTACACTGAAAGTTGGAGAATATGCCAACCACAAGGTTTCCAGCCATAACGAAGGAAGAGTTGTGATTTCTGCATCACGTTCACCCCTGGACAATGATTGGAGTTTAGGTCTAGGTTCTGAAACCTGAAAACTGAGGTTGGAAGAGATGAAGACCTAAGGACCTGATGGGTCCAATGAGCTCAGTGTGTGGCCAGCTGTTGAGCGTAGGTCTGGAGGTGTGGGCTCATGCTGTGTCAGACAAGGCATTAGACAGGGTAGACTGTATATTTGGGGTGCAGTCGAGTGGCGTTCAGTTGATCCTTATTCGGGTTTCTAGGTAGCTCCATAAGGCAACGTTTTTCTTCTGGAGGGCAGGCAGTGTGCTGCATTATGGCCCCAGTATTGCCAATCTGTAGGGCTTTTGGGGCAGGGGTGTGAGGACGGTAGTCTGAGAACACAAGCTAGGCTTAGTTTTGGGGGTGAGTGCACAGAAGGCACACTCTGCAGAGCTGAATCAAGATCTCATGCACCTGAAGTCAGGGTGAATATCAGACGATTGCTCAGGTTGGAGTTTCTGTCCATGATGGCCCCTTTATAAAGTGGAGCGTCTCAAGAGGCCATGTAGATTTTCCCACAATGGGAGTTGTGAGATGCTCCAGACTGCAAAGATTCCTTCTGTGGGACACTTGAGACCTGTTGGATGGCTCTAGGATGTCCCATGTGGAACGACTGCAGAGTAGGGTTCTAAGGATGGATGCCTGGGCAGCCCGCCTCCCATTCTAGTTGTCTCCTAGCAACAAGGCAGGTTTGATCTGCAGGCCCTGGGGGAGAAACCAAGGGGGTTGAGTTGACATGGACTCTCCCGACAATAGATCATAATGCGGGTTTAAGTCCATGGAGACCTTGGAATGGGGTGCTTGATCCGGGGCCCTGAAAGATCTCCTAAACAGAGGTTTTTATAGAGCTCCAAAGAGTACATTTCCTATGTGGAGATGAGATTTTTCTGATGAGTGCCTCAGTAATCCCCCGTATGCTGGTATTGGAAACCAGGCCTCTGAGGAGAGATGCCTGGAAACAAAAGCAATGGATCTGATTAGAGCCTAAGTGCCTGTCCAGTTCAATCTTATTCTATGGGAATATCTGTCTCTGGGTCTGAGTGGAAGTAGTTTCCTAAATTGTGAAAGATCATTCCTGTTTGTCCTGGGCAGCCAACACTATTGGGATGGCCTTGGGGAGTTTGGAGGATTCTCCTAATCTATAGGGTTGTGGCCAATGGAAATGGCAGAATTCCCCTGGAGAGGGAAGCCACAGTCCTGAGGTGTGTCTCCAGGGGCCCCAGCTTGGATGGTGTGTGGGCCAGGACTGTGGGGACAGAAGTCTGAAAACACAAACTCAGCTTAGGTTTGGGGTTATATGTATGAAGGCTCGATCTACAGACAGTGAGAATTTTCCGGGCTATGAACAAAGGGCGAGTATGTGGCGCTTCCTCAAGCTTTTGTCTCTGGATTTTGTGTCAAAGGTGGCCGTGGAATGTCGGGGTGTCTTCAAGGGCCATGAACAATTCTTTCTCTGTTGATTTGGCCTGATCCCAAGGGGTTGGGATCATTCTGTGGATGGGAATAGTCCTTTTTTTTTTTTTTTTTACCTCAGGTGTTCCACCTAAGAGGGATTCCAGAGTAGAGCCCTGAGTAGGGGTGACTAGACATCTCGAACTCTGGTTGAGATTGGGGGACTAGGGGCTTGGCAAGCCCAATATGTGGGCTGTTGTTCCAGTCACTAAGACGCTTTACATGAGGATAGGGCTCACGCTGAGGGTCACAATGTGTGTTTGTGCAAATTGTGGCCCTCAGGGTTAGGTGGGGCCTCATAGTCCACGCTGCTTTCTCCTACAATGAACATTGGACAACATGCCAACCACTAGGTTTCTTGCCAAGGCGAAGGAGAAGTTCTGATTCTTGCATCACGTTCACTCCTGAGCAGTGAGTGGAGATAAGGCCTAGGTTCTGAAGGTGAAAACTGAGGTTGGGTTGAGATGATGGCCTAAAGCCATTGTGGGTGTGATATGCTCTGTGTACGGCCAGCTGTCTGGGTGTTGGACTGGAGGTCTGCCCTCAGGCTGTGTCAGACAGGGCTTTAGTGCACAGGCTAGACTGTATAATTGGGGTATGGTCGAGTGGCATGCAGGTTGTTACTCATTTGTCATTTCCAGTTACCCCTATAGAGCAACATTTTTCTTCTGGAGGGCAGGCAGAGTGCTGCATTGTGTCTCCAGAATTGCCAAACTGGAGGGGTGTGGCCAGGATTGTGAGGAAGGAAGTCTGAAAACACAAGCAGGCACGAGTTTTGGGGCCAAGAGCATGGCAGGCCCACTCTGCAGAGGCTGAATCGAGATCTCCTGCAGGTGAGGTCAGGGCGAGTATCAGATGTTGCCTCAAGCTGGAGTTTGTGTCTATGACGGCCCTTACATGAAGGGGGTGGGGGCGTCATGAGGCCAGGGAGGTTTCCCTACGCTGGGAGTTGTGAGCTGCTCCAAACTTCAAAGTTTCCTTCTTCAGGACAGTCGAGTACTATTGGATGGTTCCAGGATGCCCCATACAGAAAGACTCGAGAGCAGGGTCCTAAGCATGGATGCCGAGAAACGCCAACTCACCTTCCCATTGCCTGGTCGAGACAAGGCACGCTCAATCTGCGGGCTCTTGGGTGAGCTACCCAGAAGGCTGAGTTTAAATGGACTCTCCTGAGGATGAGTCATAATGTGGGTTGGTGGCCATGGAGACCTTGGAATGTGGCAGTAGCTAAGGGACTCTGCAGGATTCTCCAACCCAAAGGTCTTGACACAACTCCAACAAGGAAGCTTCCCATGTGGAGATGAGAGGTCTTCTGTCTGGTGCCTCAGGAAAGCCCCGTATGCTGGTCTTCGAACGCAGGCCTCTGAGGAGTGATACCTGGACACCAAAGCAAGAGTTCATAATAGGGCCTAGGGGCCTGTCTGGTTCAATCTTCTGTCTCTGCGGATATCTGTCTGTGTGTCTGCATGGAGGTAGTAGTTGCTCAGCTTGTGTCATAATGCTCCAATTTGTCCAGTGCAGCTTGCGGTAGTGGGATGTCCTTGGGGACCTTGAGGTTTCTACTATTTTGTAGAGTTGTGGCCAATGGAATGGGCAGTTTCTTAGGAGAGAGCAGGCACAGTTCTGTGGTGTGGCTCCAGAGACCCCAGCCTGGAGGCTGTGTGGGCCATGGCTGTGCAGACAGACATCCAAAAACCCTAACTCAGCTCAGGGTTGGGGCCGAGGTTACGGCAGGCCTGATCTACAGTCCATGAGGGGAGCTCCTCTGGATATGAAAGAAGGGTGAGAGGGAGGCAGTCACTCAGGCTTTTGTATCTGGATGTTTTGTCCACAATGGCCGTTTAATGTAGGAGTTGCCTCATGGGTCGTAGAAGACTCCCTCTCTGGTAGTTGTCCAGCCCCCAAGTGTTTGGGGTCATTCTGTGGGAAGGGAAGTGTCCTGTTTTCTGCTTCATGTGTCTCCCCTGTAGAGGGAATCTAGAGCATAGCAGTGGGTACTGACAACTGGAATACTCGCCCTCTGGTTAAGCCGGGGGGCCTATGGATATGACAAGCCCCATATGCAGGATCTTGGTCCAGCCACTGAGAGGCGTTACTTTAATACGGGACTCACGCTGCAGGTCACAATGCATGTCTGTGCCCTAGGCGGCCCTCAAGCACTGGCGTGGCCTTTCGGACAAAGCAGAATTTCCCACATTGAACGTTGGACAACATGCCAACCACAAGGTTTCTGGCCATGGGGAAGGAGGAATTGTAATTTCTTCATCACGTTCTCCCCTGGGCAGTGATTAGAGATAAGGTCTAGGTTCTGAAGCCTGAAAACCGAGGTTGGGAAGAGATGACGACCTACAGCCATAGCGGGTCCTATGTGTCCAGGTTGGGGCCAGCTGTCTGGGTGTCGTTTGGGATGTCTTGTCTCAGGCTGTGCCAGACAGGGCATTAGTATACAGGGTAGGCTGTATAATTGCTTTATAATCGAGTGGCATGCATTAGAAAATCATTTGGGGTTTCTTATTAGCAGCATAGGGCAAAGTTTTTCTTCTGGAGGGCAGGAAGAGTTCTGCATTGTGGCATCGGAATTCCCAAACTGGAGGGCTTTTGGGCCAGGAGAGTGAGGACGGAAGTCTGAGAACACAAGCTAGGCTTAGGTTTGGGGGCAAGGACATGGCAGGCACACTCTGCAGAGCTGAATTGACATCTCATGCGTCTGAAGTCAGGTCGAGGATCAGACTTTGGCTCAGGTTTGAGTTTCTGTCCATGTTGGCCCCTTCATGAAGGGGGTACATTATGAGCCCATGGGGGTTTTCCCACTATTGGAGTTGTGAGATGCTCCAAACCGCAAGGATTCCTTCTGTGGGACAATTAAGATTTGTTGGATGGCTCCAGGACATCTTATAAGGTATTTTTCCAGAACAGGGTTCTAAGTATGGATGCCTGGGCAGCCAGCCTCACATTCCAATTGTCTCCTAGCAACAAGAAACGTTTGATCTGCTGGCATGGGGTAGCAACAGAGGGGGCTGAGTTGAAATGGACTTTCCTGAGGATGGTCTTAATGTTGGTTTGAGTCCATGGAGACCTTGGTATGGGGCAGTGGCACCAGGGCCCTGAAGGATTCTCCTAACCAGAGGTTATGACAAAGCTCCAATGAGCAAGTTTTCCATGGGGAGACGAGATTTGTTCTTATTGGTGCCTCAGGAAACCACCATATGCTGGTATTGGAAACGAGGCCTCTGAGGAGAGATGCCTAAAAACCAAAGCAATGGAACTGATTAGGGCCTAGGGGCCTGTCCGGTTCAATATTGTTCTCTGGGGACATCTGTTGTCTGAGTGGAGCTAGTTGCTCAGCTGGTTTGAGATCACCCCTGTTTGTCCTGGGCGGCCTACACTATTGGGATGGCCTCGGTGACTTTGGAGGTTTTTCCTCATTTGCAAGGTTGTGGCCAATGGAATGGGAAGAATTCCCTTGAAAGGGAAGCACAGTCCTGAGGTGTGGCTCCAGGGACCCAAGTGTGGAGCGTGTGTGGTCCAGGGCTATTTGGACAAAAGTCTGAAAACACAAACTCCTCTTAGGTTGGGGGATGTAGATATGGCCGGCCCGATCTATAGACCGTGAGGAGAACTCTTTGGGATATGAACAAAGGGCGAATGTGAGGTGCTGGCTCATGCTTTTTTTTTTTTTTTTTTCTGTAAATGTGTCACCGATTGCCATGGAATGTCAGGGTGTCCTCATGGGCCATCGATGAGGCTCCCTTTCTGGGGATTTGACCCGATCCCAAGAGTTTGGGGTCATTCTGTGGGAAGGGAGGAGGCCTTTCTTGTTTTTTTGTTTATTTTATTATTATTATTATTTTTTTTTTTTTACCTAAGGTGGACCACCAAAAGAGGGATTCCAGAGCAGAGTCCTGGGGAGGGGCGACTGGACAACCAGACCTCTGGTTAACATTGGGACCTAAGAACATGGCAAGCCCCATATGTGGGCTCTTGGTCCAGACACTGAGAGGCCTTCCTTGAGGAATGGTCTCACACTGAGTTTCACAATGTGTTTTTGTGCCCAAGGAGCCCCTCAAGTCAGGGCGTGGCCTAATGTACCATGCTGGTTTCTCCTACAGGGAACGTTGCACAATATGGCAACCACAAGTTTTCTGGCCATGGGGAAGAAGGAGTTCTAATTTCTGCAACACTTTCACTCCTGGACTGTGATTGGATTTAAGGTCTAGGTTCTGAAGCCTGAAAACTGAGGTTGGGAAGAGATGAAGACCTAAGGCCATGGTGTGGCTGATGTGCTCAGTGTTCGGCCAGCTGTTGAGTGTGGGTTGGGAGGTGCAGGCTCAGGCTGTGGCAGACAGGGAATTAGTGCCCAGGCTAGATTGTATCATTGGGTACTCATTTGTGGTTACTGGGTAGCCCCAGAGGGCAACGTTTTTCTTCTGGAGGGAAGACACAGTGCCACATAGTGGCTCCAGAATTCCCAAACTGGAAGGCTTGTGGGCCAGGAGTGTGAGAAAAAAATTCTGAGAACACAAGCCAGACTTAGATTTCGGGGTGTCGGGACAGCAGGCACCCTCTGCAGAGATGATTCGAGATCCCGTATGCCTGAAGACAGAGCTAGGATCAGACGTTGGCTTACGTCTGAGTTTCTGTCCATGACGCCCCTTCATGAAGGGGACGGTGTCACGAGGACATGGAGGTTTTCCCACGATGGGAATAGTGAGATGCTCCAAACCGCAATGATTCCTTCTGTGGGACAGTCGAGACCTGTTGGATGGCTCCAGGACATCCCATAAGGAAGTTATCCAGAGCAGGGTTCTCAGGATGGATGCCTGGACAGCCTGCCTCCCATTCCAGGTGTCTCATAGCGCCAAGGCAAGTTTGATCTGCTGGATCTAGGGGAGCAACCGAGGCGGGTGTGTTGAAATGGGTGAGTTGAGGATGGCTCATAATGTGCATTTGTGTCCATGTAGACCTTGGAATGGGGTGCTTGATCCGGGGCCTTGAGGGATGTTCATAACCGGAGGTTTTGATGGGCTCTAAAGAGTACGTTTCCTATGTAGAGAAGAGAATTGTTTTGATGAGTGCCTAAGGAATCTCCCATATGCTGGTATTGGAAACCAGGCCTCTGAGGAGAGATGACTGGAAACAAAAGCAATCGATATGATTAGGGCCTAGGTGCCTGTCCGGTTCAAACTCTTTCCTGAGTATACGTGTCTAAGGATCTGAGGGGATGTAGTTGCTCAGCTTGTGTCAGATCGCCCCTGTTTGTCTTGGGCAGCCTATAATATTGGGATGGCCTCGGGACTTTGGAGTTTCTCCTAATCTATAGGGTTGTGGCCAATGGAATGGGCAGAAATCCCCTGGAGAGGGCAGGCACAGTTCTGAGATTGGCTCTAGGGGCCCAGCATTGAGGGTGTGTGGGCCAGGCCTGTGGGGACAAAAGTCTGAAAACACAAACTCCGCTTAGGCTGGGGACATAGGTATGGCACGCCCAATCTACAGACTGTGATAACACTTAGGGATATGAAAAAGGGTGAGTTTGAGGTGCTTGCTCAGGTTTTGTCTCTGGATTTGTGTCAACAATGTGGGTGGAATGCTGGCGTGGCCTCATGGGTTGTGGATGGCTTTCCTTCTCTGAGGATTTGACCCGATCCCAAGAGTTTGGGTACATTCTGTGGGATGGGAGGAGTCTTTTCTGTTTTTTATTTTATTTTATTTTATATTTTATTTTATGTACCTCAAGTGTCCCAATAAAAGAGGGATTCCAGAGCAGAGTCCTTGGGAGGGACAACTGGATATCCCCACCTCTGTTTATGTTTGAGGGCCTAGGGGCATGGCAAGTCCAAAAGGCGGGCTCTTGATTCAGACACTGATAGGCCTTCCTTGAGGACACGGCTCATGCTGAGGGTCACAATGCCTATTTGTGCCCAACAAGGCCCTCAAGCATGGGAAGTGCCTCATGGGCCACGCTGGATTCTCCTACACTGAAAGTTGGAGAATATGCCAACCACAAGGTTTCCAGCCATAACGAAGGAAGAGTTGTGATTTCTGCATCACGTTCACCCCTGGACAGTGATTGGAGTTTAGGTCTAGGTTCTGAAACCTGAAAACTGAGGTTGGAAGAGATGAAGACCTAAGGACCTGATGGGTCCAATGAGCTCAGTGTGCGGCCAGCTGTTGAGCGTAGGTCTGGAGGTGTGGGCTCATGCTGTGTCAGACAAGGCATTAGACAGGGTAGACTGTATATTTGGGGTGCAGTCGAGTGGCGTTCAGTTGATCCTTATTCGGGTTTCTAGGTAGCTCCATAAGGCAACGTTTTTCTTCTGGAGGGCAGGCAGTGTGCTGCATTATGGCCCCAGTATTGCCAATCTGTAGGGCTTTTGGGGCAGGGGTGTGAGGACGGTAGTCTGAGAACACAAGCTAGGCTTAGTTTTGGGGGTGAGTGCACAGAAGGCACACTCTGCAGAGCTGAATCAAGATCTCATGCACCTGAAGTCAGGGTGAATATCAGACGATTGCTCAGGTTGGAGTTTCTGTCCATGATGGCCCCTTTATAAAGTGGAGCGTCTCAAGAGGCCATGTAGATTTTCCCACAATGGGAGTTGTGAGATGCTCCAGACTGCAAAGATTCCTTCTGTGGGACACTTGAGACCTGTTGGATGGCTCTAGGATGTCCCATGTGGAACGACTGCAGAGTAGGGTTCTAAGGATGGATGCCTGGGCAGCCCGCCTCCCATTCTAGTTGTCTCCTAGCAACAAGGCAGGTTTGATCTGCAGGCCCTGGGGGAGAAACCAAGGGGGTTGAGTTGACATGGACTCTCCCGACAATAGATCATAATGCGGGTTTAAGTCCATGGAGACCTTGGAATGGGGTGCTTGATCCGGGGCCCTGAAAGATCTCCTAAACAGAGGTTTTTATAGAGCTCCAAAGAGTACATTTCCTATGTGGAGATGAGATTTTTCTGATGAGTGCCTCAGTAATCCCCCGTATGCTGGTATTGGAAACCAGGCCTCTGAGGAGAGATGCCTGGAAACAAAAGCAATGGATCTGATTAGAGCCTAAGTGCCTGTCCAGTTCAATCTTATTCTATGGGAATATCTGTCTCTGGGTCTGAGTGGAAGTAGTTTCCTAACTTGTGAAAGATCATTCCTGTTTGTCCTGGGCAGCCAACACTATTGGGATGGCCTCGGGGAGTTTGGAGGATTCTCCTAATCTATAGGGTTGTGGCCAATGGAAATGGCAGAATTCCCCTGGAGAGGGAAGCCACAGTCCTGAGGTGTGTCTCCAGGGGCCCCAGCTTGGATGGTGTGTGGGCCAGGACTGTGGGGACAGAAGTCTGAAAACACAAACTCAGCTTAGGTTTGGGGTTATATGTATGAAGGCTCGATCTACAGACAGTGAGAATTTTCCGGGCTATGAACAAAGGGCGAGTATGTGGCGCTTGCTCAAGCTTTTGTCTCTGGATTTTGTGTCAAAGGTGGCCGTGGAATGTCGGGGTGTCTTCAAGGGCCATGAACAATTCTTTCTCTGTTGATTTGGCCTGATCCCAAGGGGTTGGGATCATTCTGTGGATGGGAATAGTCCTTTTTTTTTTTTTTTTTTTACCTCAGGTGTTCCACCTAAGAGGGATTCCAGAGTAGAGCCCTGAGTAGGGGTGACTAGACATCTCGAACTCTGGTTGAGATTGGGGGACTAGGGGCTTGGCAAGCCCAATATGTGGGCTGTTGTTCCAGTCACTAAGACGCTTTACATGAGGATAGGGCTCACGCTGAGGGTCACAATGTGTGTTTGTGCAAATTGTGGCCCTCAGGGTTAGGTGGGGCCTCATAGTCCACGCTGCTTTCTCCTACAATGAACATTGGACAACATGCCAACCACTAGGTTTCTTGCCAAGGCGAAGGAGAAGTTCTGATTCTTGCATCACGTTCACTCCTGAGCAGTGAGTGGAGATAAGGCCTAGGTTCTGAAGGTGAAAACTGAGGTTGGGTAGAGATGATGGCCTAAAGCCATTGTGGGTGTGATATGCTCTGTGTACGGCAGCTGTCTGGGTGTTGGACTGGAGGTCTGCCCTCAGGCTGTGTCAGACAGGGCTTTAGTGCACAGGCTAGACTGTATAATTGGGGTATGGTCGAGTGGCATGCAGGTTGTTACTCATTTGTCATTTCCAGTTACCCCTATAGAGCAACATTTTTCTTCTGGAGGGCAGGCAGAGTGCTGCATTGTGTCTCCAGAATTGCCAAACTGGAGGGGTGTGGCCAGGATTGTGAGGAAGGAAGTATGAAAACACAAGCAGGCACGAGTTTTGGGGCCAAGAGCATGGCAGGCCCACTCTGCAGAGGCTGAATCGAGATCTCCTGCAGGTGAGGTCAGGGCGAGTATCAGATGTTGCCTCAAGCTGGAGTTTGTGTCCATGACGGCCCCTTACATGAAGGGGGTGGGGGCGTCATGAGGCCAGGGAGGTTTCCCTACGCTGGGAGTTGTGAGCTGCTCCAAACTTCAAAGTTTCCTTCTTCAGGACAGTCGAGTACTATTGGATGGTTCCAGGATGCCCCATACAGAAAGACTCGAGAGCAGGGTCCTAAGCATGGATGCCGAGAAACGCCAACTCACCTTCCCATTGCCTGGTCGAGACAAGGCACGCTCAATCTGCGGGCTCTTGGGTGAGCTACCCAGAAGGCTGAGTTTAAATGGACTCTCCTGAGGATGAGTCATAATGTGGGTTGGTGGCCATGGAGACCTTGGAATGTGGCAGTAGCTAAGGGACTCTGCAGGATTCTCCAACCCAAAGGGCTTGACACAACTCCAACAAGGAAGCTTCCCATGTGGAGATGAGAGGTCTTCTGTCTGGTGCCTCAGGAAAGCCCCGTATGCTGGTCTTCGAACGCAGGCCTCTGAGGAGTGATACCTGGACACCAAAGCAAGAGTTCATAATAGGGCCTAGGGGCCTGTCTGGTTCAATCTTCTGTCTCTGCAGATATCTGTCTGTGTGTCTGCATGGAGGTAGTAGTTGCTCAGCTTGTGTCATAATGCCCCAATTTGTCCAGTGCAGCTTGCGGTAGTGGGATGTCCTTGGGGACCTTGAGGTTTCTACTATTTTGTAGAGTTGTGGCCAATGGAATGGGCAGTTTCTTAGGAGAGAGCAGGCACAGTTCTGTGGTGTGGCTCCAGAGACCCCAGCCTGGAGGCTGTGTGGGCCATGGCTGTGCAGACAGACATCCAAAAACCCTAACTCAGCTCAGGGTTGGGGCCGAGGTTACGGCAGGCCTGATCTACAGTCCATGAGGGGAGCTCCTCTGGATATGAAAGAAGGGTGAGAGGGAGGCAGTCACTCAGGCTTTTGTATCTGGATGTTTTGTCCACAATGGCCGTTTAATGTAGGAGTTGCCTCATGGGTCGTAGAAGACTCCCTCTCTGGTAGTTGTCCAGCCCCCAAGTGTTTGGGGTCATTCTGTGGGAAGGGAAGTGTCCTGTTTTCTGCTTCATGTGTCTCCCCTGTAGAGGGAATCTAGAGCATAGCAGTGGGTACTGACAACTGGAATACTCGCCCTCTGGTTAAGCCGGGGGGCCTATGGATATGACAACCCCATATGCAGGATCTTGGTCCAGCCACTGAGAGGCGTTACTTTAATACGGTACTCACGCTGCAGGTCACAATGCATGTCTGTGCCCTAGGCGGCCCTCAAGCACTGGCGTGGCCTTTCGGACAAAGCAGAATTTCCCACATTGAACGTTGGACAACATGCCAACCACAAGGTTTCTGGCCATGCGGAAGGAGGAATTGTAATTTCTTCATCACGTTCTCCCCTGGGCAGTGATTAGAGATAAGGTCTAGGTTCTGAAGCCTGAAAACCGAGGTTGGGAAGAGATGACGACCTACAGCCATAGCGGGTCCTATGTGTCCAGGTTGGGGCCAGCTGTCTGGGTGTCGTTTGGGATGTCTTGTCTCAGGCTGTGCCAGACAGGGCATTAGTATACAGGGTAGGCTGTATAATTGCTTTACAATCGAGTGGCATGCATTAGAAAATCATTTGGGGTTTCTTATTAGCAGCATAGGGCAAAGTTTTTCTTCTGGAGGGCAGGAAGAGTTCTGCATTGTGGCATCGGAATTCCCAAACTGGAGGGCTTTTGGGCCAGGAGAGTGAGGACGGAAGTCTGAGAACACAAGCTAGGCTTAGGTTTGGGGGCAAGGACATGGCAGGCACACTCTGCAGAGCTGAATTGACATCTCATGCGTCTGAAGTCAGGTCGAGGATCAGACTTTGGCTCAGGTTTGAGTTTCTGTCCATGTTGGCCCCTTCATGAAGGGGGTACATTATGAGCCCATGGGGGTTTTCCCACTATTGGAGTTGTGAGATGCTCCAAACCGCAAGGATTCCTTCTGTGGGACAATTAAGATTTGTTGGATGGCTCCAGGACATCTTATAAGGTATTTTTCCAGAACAGGGTTCTAAGTATGGATGCCTGGGCAGCCAGCCTCACATTCCAATTGTCTCCTAGCAACAAGAAACGTTTGATCTGCTGGCATGGGGTAGCAAGAGAGGGGGCTGAGTTGAAATGGACTTTCCTGAGGATGGTCTTAATGTTGGTTTGAGTCCATGGAGACCTTGGTATGGGGCAGTGGCACCAGGGCCCTGAAGGATTCTCCTAACCAGAGGTTATGACAAAGCTCCAATGAGCAAGTTTTCCATGGGGAGACGAGATTTGTTCTTATTGGTGCCTCAGGAAACCACCATATGCTGGTATTGGAAACGAGGCCTCTGAGGAGAGATGCCTAAAAACCAAAGCAATGGAACTGATTAGGGCCTAGGGGCCTGTCCGGTTCAATATTGTTCTCTGGGGACATCTGTTGTCTGAGTGGAGCTAGTTGCTCAGCTGGTTTGAGATCACCCCTGTTTGTCCTGGGCGGCCTACACTATTGGGATGGCCTCGGTGACTTTGGAGGTTTTTCCTGATTTGCAAGGTTGTGGCCAATGGAATGGGAAGAATTCCCTTGAAAGGGAAGCACAGTCCTGAGGTGTGGCTCCAGGGACCCAAGTGTGGAGCGTGTGTGGTCCAGGGCTATTTGGACAAAAGTCTGAAAACACAAACTCCTCTTAGGTTGGGGGATGTAGATATGGCTGGCCCGATCTATAGACCGTGAGGAGAACTCTTTGGGATATGAACAAAGGGCGAATGTGAGGTGCTGGCTCATGCTTTTTTTTTTTTTTTTTTTCTGGAAATGTGTCACCGATTGCCATGGAATGTCGGGGTGTCCTCATGGGCCATCGATGAGGCTCCCTTTCTGGGGATTTGACCCGATCCCAAGAGTTTGGGGTCATTCTGTGGGAAGGGAGGAGGCCTTTCTTGTTTTTTTGTTTATTTTATTATTATTATTTTTTTTTTTTTTTACCTAAGGTGGACCACCAAAAGAGGGATTCCAGAGCAGAGTCCTGGGGAGGGGCGACTGGACAACCAGACCTCTGGTTAACATTGGGACCTAAGAACATGGTAAGCCCCATATGTGGGCTCTTGGTCCAGACACTGAGAGGCCTTTTTTGAGGAATGGTCTCACACTGAGTTTCACAATGTGTTTTTGTGCCCAAGGAGCCCCTCAAGTCAGGGCGTGGCCTAATGTACCATGCTGGTTTCTCCTACAGGGAACGTTGCACAATATGGCAACCACAAGTTTTCTGGCCATGGGGAAGAAGGAGTTCTAATTTCTGCAACACTTTCACTCCTGGACTGTGATTGGATTTAAGGTCTAGGTTCTGAAGCCTGAAAACTGAGGTTGGGAAGAGATGAAGACCTAAGGCCATGGTGTGGCTGATGTGCTCAGTGTTCGGCCAGCTGTTGAGTGTGGGTTGGGAGGTGCAGGCTCAGGCTGTGGCAGACAGGGAATTAGTGCCCAGGCTAGATTGTATCATTGGGGTGCAGTCGAGTTTCGTGCAGGATGGTACTCATTTGTGGTTACTGGGTAGCCCCAGAGGGCAACGTTTTTCTTCTGGAGGGAAGACACAGTGCCACATAGTGGCTCCAGAATTCCCAAACTGGAAGGCTTGTGGGCCAGGAGTGTGAGAAAAAAATTCTGAGAACACAAGCCAGACTTAGAATTCGGGGTGTCGGGACAGCAGGCACCCTCTGCAGAGATGATTCGAGATCCCGTATGCCTGAAGACAGAGCTAGGATCAGACGTTGGCTTACGTCTGAGTTTCTGTCCATGACGCCCCTTCATGAAGGGGACGGTGTCACGAGGACATGGAGGTTTTCCCACGATGGGAATAGTGAGATGCTCCAAACCGCAATGATTCCTTCTGTGGGACAGTCGAGACCTGTTGGATGGCTCCAGGACATCCCATAAGGAAGTTATCCAGAGCAGGGTTCTCAGGATGGATGCCTGGGCAGCCTGCCTCCCATTCCAGGTGTCTCATAGCGCCAAGGCAAGTTCGATCTGCTGGATCTAGGGGAGCAACCGAGGCGGGTGTGTTGAAATGGGTGAGTTGAGGATGGCTCATAATGTGCATTTGTGTCCATGTAGACCTTGGAATGGGGTGCTTGATCCGGGGCCTTGAAGGATGTTCATAACCGGAGGTTTTGATGGGCTCTAAAGAGTACGTTTCCTATGTAGAGAAGAGAATTGTTTTGATGAGTGCCTAAGGAATCTCCCATATGCTGGTATTGGAAACCAGGCCTCTGAGGAGAGATGACTGGAAACAAAAGCAATCGATATGATTAGGGCCTAGGTGCCTGTCCGGTTCAAACTCTTTCCTGAGTATACGTGTCTAAGGATCTGAGGGGATGTAGTTGCTCAGCTTGTGTCAGATCGCCCCTGTTTGTCTTGGGCAGCCTATAATATTGGGATGGCCTCGGGACTTTGGAGTTTCTCCTAATCTATAGGGTTGTGGCCAATGGAATGGGCAGAAATCCCCTGGAGAGGGCAGGCACAGTTCTGAGTTTGGCTCTAGGGGCCCAGCATTGAGGGTGTGTGGGCCAGGCCTGTGGGGACAAAAGTCTGAAAACACAAACTCCGCTTAGGCTGGGGACATAGGTATGGCACGCCCAATCTACAGACTGTGATAACACTTAGGGATATGAAAAAGGGTGAGTTTGAGGTGCTTGCTCAGGTTTTGTCTCTGGATTTGTGTCAACAATGTGGGTGGAATGCTGGCGTGGCCTCATGGGTTGTGGATGGCTTTCCTTCTCTGAGGATTTGACCCGATCCCAAGAGTTTGGGTACATTCTGTGGGATTGGAGGAGTCTTTTCTGTTTTTTATTTTATTTTATTTTATATTTTATTTTATGTACCTCAAGTGTCCCAATAAAAGAGGGATTCCAGAGCAGAGTCCTTGGGAGGGACAACTGGATATCCCCACCTCTGTTTAAGTTTGGGGGCCTAGGGGCATGGCAAGTCCAATAGGCGGGCTCTTGATTCAGACACTGAGAGGCCTTCCTTGAGGACAGGGCTCATGCTGAGGGTCACAATGCCTATTTGTGCCCAACAAGGCCCTCAAGCATGGGAAGTGCCTCATGGGCCACGCTGGATTCTCCTACACTGAACGTTGGAGAATATGCCAACCACAAGGTTTCCAGCCATAACGAAGGAAGAGTTGTGATTTCTGCATCACGTTCACCCCTGGACAGTGATTGGAGTTTAGGTCTTGGTTCTGAAACCCGAAAACTGAGGTTGGGAAGACATGAAGACCTAAGGACCTGATGGGTCCAATGAGCTCAGTGTGCGGCCAGCTGTTGAGAGTAGGTCTGGAGGTGTGGGCTCATGCTGTGTCAGACAAGGCATTAGACAGGGTAGACTGCATATTTGGGGTGCAGTCGAGTGGCGTTCAGTTGATCCTTATTCGGGTTTCTAGGTAGCTCCATAAGGCAACGTTTTTCTTCTGGAGGGCAGGCAGTGTGCTGCATTATGGCCCCAGTATTGCCAATCTGTAGGGCTTTTGGGGCAGGGGTGTGAGGACGGTAGTCTGAGAACACAAGCTAGGCTTAGTTTTGGGGGTGAGTGCACAGAAGGCACACTCTGCAGAGCTGACTCAAGATCTCATGCACCTGAAGTCAGGGCGAATATCAGACGTTTGCTCAGGTTGGAGTTTCTGTCCATGATGGCCCCTTTATAAAGTGGAGCGTCTCAAGAGGCCTTGTAGATTTTCCCACAATGGGAGTTGTGAGATGCTCCAGACTGCAAAGATTCCTTCTGTGGGACACTTGAGACCTGTTGGATGGCTCTAGGATGTCCCATGTGGAACGACTCCAGAGTAGGGTTCTAAGGATGGATGCCTGGGCAGCCCGCCTCCCATTCCAGTTGTCTCCTAGCAACAAGGCAGGTTTGATCTGCAGGCCCTGGGGGAGAAACCAAGGGGGTTCAGTTGACATGGACTCTCCCGACAATAGATCATAATGTGGGTTTAAATCCATGGAGACCTTGGAATGGGGCGCTTGATCTGGGGCCCTGAAAGATTCTCCTAAACAGAGGTTTTTATAGAGCTCCAAAGAGTACATTTCCTATGTGGAGATGAGATTTTTCTGATGAGTGCCTCAGTAATCCCCCGTATGCTGGTATTGGAAACCAGGCCTCTGAGGAGAGATGCCTGGAAACAAAAGCAATGGATCTGATTAGAGCCTAAGTGCCTGTCCAGTTCAATCTTATTCTATGGGGATATCTGTCTCTGGGTCTGAGTGGAGGTAGTTTCCTAACTTGTGAAAGATCATTCCTGTTTGTCCTGGGCAGCCAACACTATTGGGATGGCCTCGGGAAGTTTGGAGGATTCTCCTAATCTATAGGGTTGTGGCCAATGGAAATGGCAGAATTCCCCTGGAGAGGGAAGCCACAGTCCTGAGGTGTGTCTCCAGGGGCCCCAGCTTGGATGGTGTGTGGGCCAGGACTGTGGGGATAGAAGTATGAAAACACAAACTCAGCTTAGGTTTGGGGATGTATGTATGAAGGCTCGATCTACAGACCGTGAGAATTTTCCAGTCTATGAACAAAGGGCGAGTATGTGGCGCTTGCTCAAGCTTTTGTGTCTGGATTTTGTGTCAACGGTGGCCGTGGAATGTCGGGGTGTCCTCAAGGGCCATGGACAATTCTTTCTCTGGTGATTTGGCCTGATCCCAAGGGGTTGGGATCATTCTGTGGATTGGAAGAGTCCTTTCTGTATATATATATTATATATATATATATAATATATATATATATTATATATATATATATATATATTTTTTTTTTTTTTACCTCAGGTGTCCCACCAAAGAGGGATTCCAGAGTAGAGCCCTGAGTAGGGGTGACTAGTCATCTCGAACTCTGGTTGAGATTGGGGGACTAGGGGCTTGGCAAGCCCCATATGTGGGCTGTTGTTTCAGTCACTAAGACGCTTTACATGAGGATAGGGCTCACGCTGAGGGTCACAATGTGTGTTTGTGCAAATTGTGGCCCTCAGGGATAGGTGGGGCCTCATAGTCCATGCTGCTTTCTCCTACAATGAACAATGGACAACATGCCAACCACTAGGTTACTTGCCAAGGCGAAGGAGAAGTTCTGATTCTTGCATCACGTTCACTCCTGAGCAGTGAGTGAAGATAAGGTCTAGGTTCTGAAGGTGAAAACTGAGGTTGGGTAGAGATGATGGCCTAAAGCCATTGTGGGTGTGATATGCTCTGTGTACGGCCAGCTGTCTGGGTGTTGGACTGGAGGTCTGCTCTCAGGCTGTGTCAGACAGGGCTTTAGTGCACAGGCTAGACTGTATAATTGGGGTATGGTCGAGTGGCATTCAGGTTGTTACTCATTTGGCGTTTCCGGTTAGCCCTATAGGGCAACATTTTTCTTCTGGAGGGCAGGCAGAGTGCTGCATTGTGTCTCCAGAATTGCCAAACTGGAGGGGTGTGGCCAGGATTGTGAGGAAGGAAGTCTGAAAACACAAGCTAGCATGAGTTTTGGGGCCAAGAGCATGGCAGGCCCACTCTGCAGAGGCTGAATCGAGATCTCCTGCAGGTGAGGTCAGGGCGAGTATCAGATGTTACCTCAAGCTGGAGTTTGTGTCCATGACGGCCCCTTCCTGAAGGGGGTGGGGGCGTCATGAGGCCAGGGAGGTTTCCCTACGCTGGGAGTTGTGAGCTGCTCCAAACTTCAAAGTTTCCTTCTTCAGGACAGTCGAGTACTATTGGATGGTTCCAGGATGCCCCATTCAGAAAGACTCGAGAGCAGGGGCCTAAGCATGGATGCCGAGAACGCCAACTCACCTTGCAATTGCCTGGTGGAGACAAGGCACGCTCAATCTGCGGTCTCTTGGGTGAGCTACCCAGAAGGCTGAGTTTAAATGGACTCTCCTGAGGATGAGTCATAATGTGGGTTGGTGGCCATGGAGACCTTGGAATGTGGCAGTAGCTAAGGGACTCTGCAGGATTCTCCAACCCGAAGGGCTTGACACAACTCCAACAAGGAAGCTTCCCATGTGGAGATGAGAGGTCTTCTGTCTGGTGCCTCAGGAAAGCCCCGTATGCTGGTTTTCGAACCCAGGCCTCTGAGGAGTGATACCTGGACACCAAAGCAAGAGTTCATAATAGGGCCTAGGGGCCTGTCTTTTTCAATCTTCTGTCTCTGCGGATATCTGTCTGTGTGAATGCATGGAGGTAGTAGTTGCTCAGCTTGTGTCATAATGCCCCTATTTGTGCAGTGCGGCTTGCGGTAGTGGGATGTCCTTGGGGACCTTGAGGTTTCTACTATTTTGTAGAGTTGTGGCCAATGGAATGGGCAGTTACTTAGGAGAGAGCAGGCACAGTTCTGTGGTGTGGCTCCAGAGACCCCAGCCTGGAGGCTGTGTGGGCCATGGCTGTGCAGACAGACATCCAAAAACCCTAACTCAGCTCAGGTTTGGGGCCGAGGTTATGGCAGGCCTGATCTACAGTCCATGAGGGGAGCTCCTCTGGATATGAAAGAAGGGTGAGAGGGAGGCAGTCGCTCAGGCTTTTGTCTCTGGATGTTTTGTCCACAATGGCCGTTTAAGGTAGGAGTTGCCTCATGGGTCGTAGAAGTCTCCCTCTCTGGTAGTTTGTCCAGCCCCCAAGTGTTTGGGGTCATTCTGTGGGAAGGGAAGTGTCCTGTTTTCTGCCTCATATGTCCCCCCAGCAGAGGGATTCTAGAGCATAGCAGTGGGTACTGACAACTGGAATAATCGCCCTCGGGTTAAGCCTGGGGGCCTATGGATATGACAAGCCCCATATGCAGGATCTTGGTCCAGCCACTGAGAGGCGTTACTTTAATACGGGACTCACGCTGCAGGTCACAATGCATGTCTGTGCCCTAGGCGGCCCTCAAGCACTGGCGTGGCCTTTCGGACAATGCAGGTTTTCCCACATTGAACGTTGAACAACATGCCAACCACAAGGTTTCTGGCCATGGGGAAGGAGGAATTCTAATTTCTGCATCACGTTCACCCTGGGCAGTGATTGGAGATAAGGTCTAGGTTCTGAAGCCTGAAAACCGAGGTTGGGAAGAGATGACGACCTACAGCCATAGCGGGTCCTATGTGTCCAGGTTGGGGCCAGCTGTCTGGGTGTCGTTTGGGATGTCTTGTCTCAGGCTGTGCCAGACAGGGCATTAGAATACAGGGTGGGCTGTATAATTGCTTTACAATCGAGTGGCATGCATTAGAAAATCATTTGGGGTTTCTTATTAGAAGCATAGGGCAAAGTTTTTCTTCTGGAGTGCAGGCAGAGTGCTGCATTGTGGCTTCGGAATTCCCAAACTGGAGGGCTTGTGGGTGAGGAGAGTGTGACGAAAGTCTGAGAACACAAGCTAGGCTTAGGTTTCGGGGCAAGGACATGGCAGGCACACTCTGCGGAGCTGAATTGAGATCTCATGCGTCTGAAGTCAGGTCGAGGATCAGACTTTGGCTCAGGTTTGAGTTTCTGTCCATGTTGGCCTTTTCATGAAGGGGGTACATTATGAGCCCATGGGATTTTCCCACTATTGGAGTTGTGAGATGCCCCAAACCGCAAGGATTCCTTCTGTGGGACAATTAAGATTTGTTGGATGGCTCCAGGACGTCTTATAAGGTATTTTTCCAGAACAGGGTTCTAAGTATGGATGCCTGGGCAGCCAGCCTCACAATCCAATTGTCTCCTAGCAACAAGAAACGATTGATCTGCTGGCTTGGGGTAGCAACAGAGGGGGCTGAGTTGAAATGGACTTTCCTGAGGATGGTCTTAATGTTGGTTTGAGTCCATGGAGACCTTGGTATGGGGCAGTGGCACCAGGGCCCTGAAGGATTCTCCTAACCAGAGGTTATGACAAAGCTCCAATGAGCAAGTTTTCCATGGGGAGACGAGATTTGTTCTTATTGGTGCCTCAGGAAACCACCATATGCTGGTATTGGAAACGAGGCCTCTGAGGAGAGATGCCTAAAAACCAAAGCAATGGATCTGATTAGGGCCTAGTGGCCTGTCCGGTTCAATATTCTTCTCTGGGGACATCTGTTGTCTGAGTGGAGGTAGTTGCTCAGCTGGTTTGAGATCAACCCTGTTTGTCCTGGGCGGCCTACACTAATGGGATGGCCTCGGTGACTTTGGAGGTTTTTCCTCATTTGCAAGGTTGTGGCCAATGGAATGGGAAGAATTCCCTTGAAAGGGAAGCACAGTCCTGAGGTGTGGCTCCAGGGACCCAAGTGTGGAGCGTGTGTGGTCCAGGGCTATTTGGACAAAAGTCTGAAAACACAAACTCCACTTAGGTTGGGGGATGTAGGTATGGCCGGCCCGATCTATTGACCGTGAGGAGAACTCTTTGGGATATGAACAAAGGGCGAATGTGAGGTGCTGGCTCATGATTTTTTTTTTTTTTTCTGGAAATGTGTCACCGATTGCCATGGAATGTCGGGGTGTCCTCATGGGCCATCGATGAGGCTCCCTTTCTGGGGATTTGACCCGATCCCAAGAGTTTGGGGTCATTCTGTGGGAAGGGAGGAGGCCTTTCTTGTTTTTTTGTTTATTTTCTTCTTATTATTATTTTTTTTACCTAAGGTGGACCACCAAAAGAGGGATTCCAGAGCAGAGTCCTGGGGAGGGGCGACTGGACAACCAGAACTCTGGTTAACATTGGGACCTAAGAACATGGCAAGCCCCATATGTGGGCTCTTGGTCCAGACACTGAGAGGCCTTCCTTGAGGAATGGTCTCACACTGAGTTTCACAATGTGTTTTTGTGCCCAAGCAGCCCCTCAAGTCAGGGCGTGGCCTAATGTACCATGCTGGTTTCTCCTACAGGGAATGTTGCACAATATGGCAACCACAAGTTTTCTGGCCATGGGGAAGAAGGAGTTCTAATTTCTGCAACACTTTCACTCCTGGACTGTGATTGGATTTAAGGTCTAGGTTCTGAAGCCTGAAAACTGAGGTTGGGAAGAGATGAAGACCTAAGGCCATGGTGTGGCTGATGTGCTCAGTGTTCGGCCAGCTGTTGAGTGTGGGTTGGGAGGTGCAGGCTCAGGCTGTGGCAGACAGGGAATTAGTGCCCAGGCTAGACTGTATCATTGGGGTGCAGTCGAGTTTCGTGCAGGATGGTACTCATTTGTGGTTACTGGGTAGCCCCAGAGGGCAACGTTTTTCTTCTGGTGGGAAGACACAGTGCCACATAGTGGCTCCAGAATTCCCAAACTGGAAGGCTTGTGGGCCAGGAGTGTGAGGGAAAAATTCTGAGAACACAAGCCAGACTTAGATTTCGGGGTGTGGGGATGGCAGGCACCCTCTGCAGAGATGATTCGAGATCCTGTATACCTGAAGACAGAGCTAGGATCAGACGTTGGCTTAGGTCGAAGTTTCTGTCCATGACGGCCCCTTCATGAAGGGGAGGGTGTCACGAGGACATGGAGGTTTTCCACGATGGGAATTGTGAGATGCTCCAAACCGCAATGATTCCTTCTGTGGGACAGTCGAGACCTGTTGGATGGCTCCAGGACATCCCATAAGGAAGTTATCCAGAGCAGGGTTCTAAGGATGGATGCCTGAGCAGCCTGCCTCCCATTCCAGGTGTCTCATAGCGCCAAGGCAAGTTCGATCTGCTGGATCTAGGGGAGCAACCGAGGCGGGTGTGTTGAAATGGGTGAGTTGAGGATGGGTCATAATGTGCATTTGTGTCCATGTAGAACTTGGAATGGGGTGCTTGAACCGGGGCCTTGAGGGATGTTCATAACCGGAGGTTTTGATGGAGCTCTAAAGAGTATGTTTCCTATGTAGAGAAGAGAATTGTTTTGATGAGTGCCTAAGGAATCTCCCATATGCTGGTATTGGAAACCAGGCCTCTGAGGAGAGATGACTGGAATCAAAAGCAATGGATCTGATTAGGGCCTAAGTGCCTGTCCAGTTCAATCTTATTCTATGGGGATATCTGTCTATGGGTCTGAGTGGAGGTACTTTCCTAACTTGTGAAAGATCATCCCCTGTGTCCTGGGCAGCCAAAATTATTCGGATGGTCTGGGGGAGTTTGGCGGATTCTCCTAATCTATTGGGTTGTGGCCAATGGAAATGCAGAATTCCCCTGGAGAGGGAAGCCAAAGTCCTGAGGTGTGGCTCCAGGGGCCCCAGCTTGGATGGTGTGTGGGCTAGGCCTGTGGGGACAGAAGTCTGAAAACACAAACTCAGCTTAGGTTTGGGGATGTATGTATGAAGGCTCGATCTACAGACCGTGAGAATTTTCCGGGCTATGAACAAAGGGCGAGTATGTGGCGCTTGCTCAGGCTTTTGTCTCTGGATTTTGTGTCAACGGTGGCCGTGGAATGTCGGGGTGTCCTCAAGGGCCATGGACAATTCTTTCTCTGGTGATTTGGCCTGATCGCACGGGGTAGGATCATTCTGTGGATTGGAAGAGTCCTTTCTGTATTTTTTTTTTTTACCTCAGGTGTCCAATCAACGAGGGATTCCCGAGTAGATCCCTGAGTAGGGGTGACTAGACATCTCGAACTCTGGTTGAGATTGGGGGACTAGGGGCTTGGCAAGCCCCATATGTGGGCTGTTGTTCCAGTCACTAAGAGGCTTTACATGAGGATAGGGTTCACGCTGAGGGTCACAATGTGTGTTTGTGCACATTGTGGCCCTCAGGGATAGGTGGGGCCTCATAGTCCATGCTGCTTTCTCCTACTATGAACAATGGACAACATGCCAATCACTAGGTTACTTGCCAAGGCGAAGGAGAAGTTCTGATTCTTGCATCACGTTCACTCCTGAGCAGTGAGTGGAGATAAGGCCTAGGTTCTGAAGGTGAAAACTGAGGTTGGGTAGATATAATGGCCTAAAGCCATTGTGGGTGTGATATGCTCTGTGTACGGCCAGCTGTCTGGGTGTTGGACTGGAGGTCTGCCCTCAGGCTGTGTCACACAGGGCTTTAGTGCACAGGCTAGACTGTATAATTGGGGTATGGTCGAGTGGCATGCAGGTTGTTACTCATTTGGCGTTTCCGGTAAGCCCTATAGGGCAACTTTTTTCTTCTGGAGGGCAGGCAGAGTGCTGCATTGTGTCTCCAGAATTGCCAAACTGGAGGGGTGTGGCCAGGATTGTGAGGAAGGAAGTCTGAAAACACAAGCTAGCATGAGTTTTGGGGCCAAGAGCATGGCAGGCCCACTCTGCAGAGGCTGAATTGAGATCTCCTGCAGGTGAGGTCAGGGCGAGTATCAGATGTTGCCTCAAGCTGGAGTTTGTGTCCATGACGGCCCCTTCCTGAAGGGGGTGGGGGCGTCATGAGGCCAGGGAGGTTTCCCTACGCTGGGAGTTGTGAGCTGCTCCAATCTTCAAAGTTTCCTTCTTCAGGACAGTCGAGTACTATTGGTTGGTTCCAGGATGCCCCATACAGAAAGATTCAAGAGCAGGGGCCTAAGCATGGATGCCGAGAAACGCCAACTCACCTTCCCATTGCCTGGTCGAGACAAGGCACGCTCAATCTGCGGGCTCTTGGGTGAGCTACCCAGAAGGCTGAGTTTAAATGGACTCTCCTGAGGATGAGTCATAATGTGGGTTGGTGGCCATGGAGACCTTGGAATGTGGCAGTAGCTAAGGGACTCTGCAGGATTCTCCAACCCGAAGGGCTTGACACAACTCCAACAAGGAAGCTTCCCATGTGGAGATGAGAGGTCTTCTGTCTGGTGCCTCAGGAAAGCCCCGTATGCTGGTCTTCAAACCCAGGCCTCTGAGGAGTGATACCTGGACACCAAAGCAAGAGTTCATAATAGGGCCTAGGGGCCTGTCTTTTTCAATCTTCTGTCTCTGCGGATATCTGTCTGTGTGAATGCATGGAGGTAGTAGTTGCTCAGCTTGTGTCATAATGCCCCTATTTGTGCAGTGCGGCTT
>NW_028134706.1:0-87000 GCF_964662115.1 Mustela nivalis | reverse complement strand
TGGAGGTAGATGAGTGGAGGAAGATGCTCAGCTGGTATCAACCGCCCTTTTTTGTCCCGGGCGACCTACACTATTGGGATGGCCTCAGGGACTTTGGAGGGTTCTCCTAATTTGTACGATTTTTGACAATGGAATGGGCAGAATTCCCATGGATTGGGTGGGGGCAGTCCTAATGTGTGGCTCCAGGGGCCACAGCCTGGAGGGAGTGTGGCCCAGGACTTTGAGGACAGAAGACTGAAAACACAAACTCAGCTTAAGTTTGGGGACGTAGGTATGGCACGCCCGATCTACAAACCATGAGACGAACTCTTCAGGATATGAAGAATGAGCGAGTCTGGGTCGCTTGCTCAGGCTTTTGTCTCTGGATTTTGTTTCAGCGATGGCCGTGGAATGTTGGGGACGTCTCATGGGCCATGGACGAATCTTCCTCTCTGTGTTTGGCCCGATCCCAATTGTTTTTCGTCAGTCTGTGGGATGGGAGGACTCCTTTCAGGTTTGTTACCTCTGGTGTCCCACCAAAAGAGGAATTCCAAAGCAGAGCCCTGGGGAAGAGTAAAGGGACACCCCGAACTATGGTTAAAAATTGGGGACTAGGGGCATGGCAAGCCCAATATGCTGTCTCTTCATATAGGCCCTGAGAGGCCTTACCTGAGGACTGGGCTCAGGCTGAGGGTCACAATGTGTGTTTGTGACCAATGTGGCCCGCAAGCATGGGCTGGGCCTCATGGGCCACGCTTGTTTCAACTACACTGAACTTGGACAACATGCCAAGCACAAGGTTTCTTGCCATGGGGAAAGAGTTCTGATTTCTGCATCATTTTCAACCCTGGGCAGTGGTTGGAGATAAGGTCTAGGTTCTGGAGCCTGAAAACTGCAGTGGGGAACAGATGACGACCTAAGGCCATGGCGGGTCCGATGTGCTCAGTGTGCGGCCAGCTGTCTGGGTGGGACCAGGAGGTCCAGGCTCAGGCTGGGTCAGAAGGGGAAATAGTGCCCAGGTCAGCCTATATGTTTGGGGTACAGCCGAATGGCGTGCAGGTTGATCGTCATTTGGGGTTTCGGGGTAGCCCTGAGGGCAATGTTTTACTTCTGTAGGGCAGGCAGATTGCGGCATTGTAGTTCTGGATTGCCAAACTGGAGGGCTTGTGGGCCAGTAGTCTGAGGACGGAGTCTGAGAACCCAAGCTAGGCCTAGGTTTCTGGGTGAGGATATGGCAGGCACAATCTAGAGACCTCAATCGAGATCTCGTGCATCTGAAGTCAGGGCAAGGATCAGACGATCGCTCAGGTTGGACTTTCTGCCCTGATGGCCCTTTCTTGAAGGGGGTTGGATCACGAGGACATGGGGGTTTACCCACGATGGGAGTTGTGAGAAGCTCCAAACTGCAAAGATTCTTCTGCAGGACAATTGAGACCTGTTGGTTGGCTCCAGTCCAACGATTCCGAGCAGGGTTCTAAGGATGGATGGCTGGGTAGCCCACCTCGCATTCCAATTGTCTCCAAGCAACAAGACAGGTTAGATCTGCTGCATGTGGCGGGCAACCGAGGAGGCTGAGTTGAAATGGACTCTCCTGTGGGTGTGTCCTAATATGTTTTTGTGTCTATGGAGATCTTCGAATGAAGCGGTGGCCCTGGGGCCCTGAAGGGTTCTCCTAAACAGAGGCTTTGACACAGCTCCAACGTGCATGTTTCCCAAGTGTAGATGAGATTTGTTCTGATGGGTGAGTCAAGAAACAACCATATGCTGGTATTGAAATCCAGGCCTCTGAGGAGAGTTTCCTGGAAACCAAAGCAATGGATCCGATTAGTGCCTAGGGGCCTGCTCGTTCCTTTTTACCTCTGGGGACATCAGTCTACAGGTCTGAGTGCAGGTAGGTGCTCAGATGGGCTCAGATTGCCCCTGTTTGTCCTGGGAAGCCACAACTATTGGGATGGCCTCAGGGACTTTGGAGGTTATCCTACTAGTAGGGTTGTGGCCATTGGAATGGGCACATACAATTCCCTTGGAGAGGGCAAGTACAGTCCTCAGGTTTGGCTCCAGGGCCCTGAGCCTGTAGGGTGTGTAGGCCAGAGCTGTTTGGACAGTTGTCTGAAAACACAAACTCGGCTTATGTTTTGGGTCATAGGTATGGCAGGACTGATCTACAGACCATGAGGAGAACACTTCGGGATATGAAAAAAGGGCGAGTGTGAGGCTCTTGCTCAAGTTTTTGTCTCTGGATATCGTGTCACTCATGGTCGTGAAATTGCCGGGTGACTTCATGGGAAATGGACGAGTCTTACTCTCTGGGGGTTCGGTCCCATCCAAAGAGTTTGCGGTCATTCTGGGGATGGAAGAAATCCGTTTTTTTTTTGTTGTTGTCGATTTGTTTCATTTTGTTTTTCAACCTCAGATGTCCCACCAAATGAGGGATTCCAGAGTAGAGCCCTGGGGTGGGGCGACTGGACAACCAGAAATCTGGTTAAAAATTGGGGACTAGGGACATGTCAAGCCCATTATGACATCTAATGGTCCAGCCACTGAGAGGACTTACTAGAGGACAGGACTCACGCTGAGGTCACAATGCGTGTTTATGCTCTCGTCGCACTCAAGAATGGGCGGGGCCTCAGGGTGAATGCTGTTTTCTCCTACACTGAACGTTGGACAACATGCCAACCAAAAGGTTTCTTGCCATGGGTCAGGAAGAGTTCTGATTTCTGTATCACAGTCACCCGTGGGCAGTGATTGGAGATAAAGTCTAGGTTCTGAAGCCTGAAAACTGAGGTAGGGAAGAGATGATGACCTAAGGCCAGGGCGGGTCTGATGTGCTCAGGGTGCAGTCAGCTGTCTGGGTGTTGGTCAGCAGGTCCGGGCTCAGGTTGTGTCAGACAGTGCATTAGTGCCCAGGTTAGACTATATAATTTGGGTACATTCGAGTGCCGTGTAGGTTTATCTTCATTTAAGCTGCCTGGTCAGTTCATTAGGCAATATATTTTTTCTAGAGGGCAGGCAGAGTGCTTCATTGTCGGTCCGGAATTGCCAAACATGAGGGCTTCGGGGCCAGGAGAGTGAGGACGGAAGTCTGAGAACACAAGCTAGACTTCGGATTCAGGGTGAGGGCACGGCAGGTACCCCCTGCAGATCTGAACCAATATCTCATGCATCTGAAGTCAGGTCGAGGATCCGACGTTGGCTCAGGTTGGAGTTTCTGTGCATGACGGCCCCTTCATGAAGGGAGCGGAATCTCGAGGCCATGGAGGTTTTCCACGTTGGGAGATGTGGGATGCCCCCTTCAAGGATTCCTTCTGCGGGACAATTGAGACCTGTTGGACAGCTCCAGGACATCCCATATGGAATGACTCCAGAGCACCATTCGAGCATGGATGCCTGGGAAGTCCGCCTCGCCTTCCAATTGTCTCCTAGCAACAAGACAGTTTAGATCTAATGGATCTGCGGGAGCAACGGGGTGGCTGAGTTGAAATGCACTTTCCAGAGGATGGGTCCTAATGTGTGTTTGTGTCCATGAGGGCCTTGGAATTGGGAGGTGGCACCGGGACACTGAAGTATTCTCCTAAGCTTTGGCATAGCTCCCATGCACAAGTTTCCTTGTGGAGACGAGATTTGTTCTGATGGGTGCCTCAGGAAATCCCCTCTGCTGGTATTGGAATCCAGGCTTTTGAGGAGACATGCCTGTAAACCAAAGCAATGGATCCGATAATGGCCTCGGGTCCTGTCTGGTTCAATCTTCTTGGTATGAGTGGAGGTAGATGAGTGGAGGAAGATGCTCAGCTGGTATCAACCGCCCTTTTTTGTCCCGGGCGACCTACACTATTGGGATGGCCTCAGGGACTTTGGAGGGTTCTCCTAATTTGTACGATTTTTGACAATGGAATGGGCAGAATTCCCATGGATTGGGTGGGGGCAGTCCTAATGTGTGGCTCCAGGGGCCACAGCCTGGAGGGAGTGTGGCCCAGGACTTTGAGGACAGAAGACTGAAAACACAAACTCAGCTTAAGTTTGGGGACGTAGGTATGGCACGCCCGATCTACAAACCATGAGAAGAACTCTTCAGGATATGAAGAATGAGCGAGTCTGGGTCGCTTGCTCAGGCTTTTGTCTCTGGATTTTGTTTCAGCGATGGCCGTGGAATGTTGGGGAGGTCTCATGGGCCATGGACGAATCTTCCTCTCTGTGGATTTGGCCCGATCCCAATTGTTTTTCGTCAATCTGTGGGATGGGAGGACTCCTTTCAGGTTTGTTACCTCTGGTGTCCCACCAAAAGAGGAATTCCAAAGCAGAGCCCTGGGGAAGAGTAAAGGGACACCCCGAACTATGGTTAAAAATTGGGGACTAGGGGCATGGCAAGCCCAATATGCTGTCTCTTCATATAGGCCCTGAGAGGCCTTACCTGAGGACTGGGCTCAGGCTGAGGGTCACAATGTGTGTTTGTGACCAATGTGGCCCGCAAGCATGGGCTGGGCCTCATGGGCCACGCTTGTTTCAACTACACTGAACTTTGGACAACATGCCAAGCACAAGGTTTCTTGCCATGGGGAAAGAGTTCTGATTTCTGCATCATTTTCAACCCTGGGCAGTGGTTGGAGATAAGGTCTAGGTTCTGGAGCCTGAAAACCGCAGTTGGGAAGAGATGACGACCTAAGGCCATGGCGGGTCCGATGTGCTCAGTGTGCGGCCAGCTGTCTGGGTGGGACCAGGAGGTCCAGGCTCAGGCTGGGTCAGAAGTGGAAATAGTGCCCAGGTCAGCCTATATGTTTGGTGTACAGCCGAATGGCGTGCAGGTTGATTCTCATTTGGGGTTTCGGGGTAGCCCTGAGGGCAATATTTTACTTCTGTAGGGCAGGCAGAGTGCGGCATTGTAGTTCTGGATTGCCAAACTGGAGGGCTTGTGGGCCAGTAGTCTGAGGACGGAGTCTGAGAACCCAAGCTAGGCCTAGGTTTCTGGGTGAGGATATGGCAGGCACAATCTACAGACCTCAATAGAGATCTCGTGCATCTGAAGTCAGGGCAAGGATCAGGTTGGACTTTCTGCCCTGATGGCCCTTTCTTGAAGGGGGTTGGATCACGAGGACATGGGGGTTTACCCACGATGGGAGTTGTGAGAAGCTCCAAACTGCAAAGATTCTTCTGCAGGACAATTGAGACCTGTTGGTTGGCTCCAGTCCAACGATTCCGAGCAGGGTTCTAAGGATGGATGGCTGGGTAGCCCACCTCGCATTCCAATTGTCTCCAAGCAACAAGACAGGTTAGATCTGCTGCATGTGGCGGGCAACCGAGGAGGCTGAGTTGAAATGGATTCTCCTGTGGGTGTGTCCTAATATGTTTTTGTGTCTATGGAGACCTTCGAATGAAGCGGTGGCCCTGGGGCCCTGAAGGGTTCTCCTAAACAGAGGCTTTGACACAGCTCCAACGTGCATGTTTCCCAAGTGTAGATGAGATTTGTTCTGATGGGTGAGTCAAGAAACAACCATATGCTGGTATTGAAATCCAGGCCTCTGAGGAGAGTTTCCTGGAAACCAAAGCAATGGATCCGATTAGTGCCTAGGGGCCTGCTCGTTCCTTTTTACCTCTGGGGACATCAGTCTACAGGTCTGAGTGCAGGTAGGTGCTCAGATGGGCTCAGATTGCCCCTGTTTGTCCTGGGAAGCCACAACTATTGGGATGGCCTCAGGGACTTTGGAGGTTATCCTACTAGTAGGGTTGTGGCCATTGGAATGGGCACATACAATTCCCTTGGAGAGGGCAAGTACAGTCCTCAGGTTTGGCTCCAGGGCCCTGAGCCTGTAGGGTGTGTAGGCCAGAGCTGTTTGGACAGTTGTCTGAAAACACAAACTCGGCTTATGTTTTGGGTCATAGGTATGGCAGGACTGATCTACAGACCATGAGGAGAACACTTCGGGATATGAAAAAAGGGCGAGTGTGAGGCTCTTGCTCAAGTTTTTGTCTCTGGATATCGTGTCACTCATGGTCGTGAAATTGCCGGGTGACTTCATGGGAAATGGACGAGTCTTTCTCTCTGGGGGTTCGGTCCCATCCAAAGAGTTTGCGGTCATTCTGGGGATGGAAGAAATCCGTTTTTTTGTTGTTGTTGTCGATTTGTTTCATTTTGTTTTTCAACCTCAGATGTCCCACCAAATGAGGGATTCCAGAGTAGAGCCCTGGGGTGGGGCGACTGGACAACCAGAAATCTGGTTAAAAATTGGGGACTAGGGACATGTCAAGCCCATTATGACATCTAATGGTCCAGCCACTGAGAGGACTTACTAGAGGACAGGACTCACGCTGAGGTCACAATGCGTGTTTATGCTCTCGTCGCACTCAAGAATGGGCGGGGCCTCAGGGTGAATGCTGTTTTCTCCTACACTGAACGTTGGACAACATGCCAACCAAAAGGTTTCTTGCCATGGGTCAGGAAGAGTTCTGATTTCTGTATCACAGTCACCCGTGGGCAGTGATTGGAGATAAAGTCTAGGTTCTGAAGCCTGAAAACTGAGGTAGGGAAGAGATGATGACCTAAGGCCAGGGCGGGTCTGATGTGCTCAGGGTGCAGTCAGCTGTCTGGGTGTTGGTCAGCAGGTCCGGGCTCAGGTTGTGTCAGACAGTGCATTAGTGCCCAGGTTAGACTATATAATTTGGGTACATTCGAGTGCCGTGTAGGTTTATCTTCATTTAAGCTGCCTGGTCAGTTCATTAGGCAATATATTTTTTCTAGAGGGCAGGCAGAGTGCTTCATTGTCGGTCCGGAATTGCCAAACATGAGGGCTTCGGGGCCAGGAGAGTGAGGACGGAAGTCTGAGAACACAAGCTAGACTTCGGATTCAGGGTGAGGGCACGGCAGGTACCCCCTGCAGATCTGAACCAATATCTCATGCATCTGAAGTCAGGTCGAGGATCCGACGTTGGCTCAGGTTGGAGTTTCTGTGCATGACGGCCCCTTCATGAAGGGAGCGGAATCTCGAGGCCATGGAGGTTTTCCACGTTGGGAGATGTGGGATGCCCCCTTCAAGGATTCCTTCTGCGGGACAATTGAGACCTGTTGGACAGCTCCAGGACATCCCATATGGAATGACTCCAGAGCACCATTCGAGCATGGATGCCTGGGAAGTCCGCCTCGCCTTCCAATTGTCTCCTAGCAACAAGACAGTTTAGATCTAATGGATCTGCGGGAGCAACGGGGTGGCTGAGTTGAAATGCACTTTCCAGAGGATGGGTCCTAATGTGTGTTTGTGTCCATGAGGGCCTTGGAATTGGGAGGTGGCACCGGGACCCTGAAGTATTCTCCTAAGCTTTGGCATAGCTCCCATGCACAAGTTTCCTTGTGGAGACGAGATTTGTTCTGATGGGTGCCTCAGGAAATCCCCTCTGCTGGTATTGGAATCCAGGCTTTTGAGGAGACATGCCTGTAAACCAAAGCAATGGATCCGATAATGGCCTCGGGTCCTGTCTGGTTCAATCTTCTTGGTATGAGTGGAGGTAGATGAGTGGAGGAAGATGCTCAGCTGGTATCAACCGCCCTTTTTTGTCCCGGGCGACCTACACTATTGGGATGGCCTCAGGGACTTTGGAGGGTTCTCCTAATTTGTACGATTTTTGACAATGGAATGGGCAGAATTCCCATGGATTGGGTGGGGGCAGTCCTAATGTGTGGCTCCAGGGGCCACAGCCTGGAGGGAGTGTGGCCCAGGACTTTGAGGACAGAAGACTGAAAACACAAACTCAGCTTAAGTTTGGGGACGTAGGTATGGCACGCCCGATCTACAAACCATGAGACGAACTCTTCAGGATATGAAGAATGAGCGAGTCTGGGTCGCTTGCTCAGGCTTTTGTCTCTGGATTTTGTTTCAGCGATGGCCGTGGAATGTTGGGGACGTCTCATGGGCCATGGACGAATCTTCCTCTCTGTGTTTGGCCCGATCCCAATTGTTTTTCGTCAGTCTGTGGGATGGGAGGACTCCTTTCAGGTTTGTTACCTCTGGTGTCCCACCAAAAGAGGAATTCCAAAGCAGAGCCCTGGGGAAGAGTAAAGGGACACCCCGAACTATGGTTAAAAATTGGGGACTAGGGGCATGGCAAGCCCAATATGCTGTCTCTTCATATAGGCCCTGAGAGGCCTTACCTGAGGACTGGGCTCAGGCTGAGGGTCACAATGTGTGTTTGTGACCAATGTGGCCCGCAAGCATGGGCTGGGCCTCATGGGCCACGCTTGTTTCAACTACACTGAACTTGGACAACATGCCAAGCACAAGGTTTCTTGCCATGGGGAAAGAGTTCTGATTTCTGCATCATTTTCAACCCTGGGCAGTGGTTGGAGATAAGGTCTAGGTTCTGGAGCCTGAAAACTGCAGTGGGGAACAGATGACGACCTAAGGCCATGGCGGGTCCGATGTGCTCAGTGTGCGGCCAGCTGTCTGGGTGGGACCAGGAGGTCCAGGCTCAGGCTGGGTCAGAAGGGGAAATAGTGCCCAGGTCAGCCTATATGTTTGGGGTACAGCCGAATGGCGTGCAGGTTGATCGTCATTTGGGGTTTCGGGGTAGCCCTGAGGGCAATGTTTTACTTCTGTAGGGCAGGCAGATTGCGGCATTGTAGTTCTGGATTGCCAAACTGGAGGGCTTGTGGGCCAGTAGTCTGAGGACGGAGTCTGAGAACCCAAGCTAGGCCTAGGTTTCTGGGTGAGGATATGGCAGGCACAATCTAGAGACCTCAATCGAGATCTCGTGCATCTGAAGTCAGGGCAAGGATCAGACGATCGCTCAGGTTGGACTTTCTGCCCTGATGGCCCTTTCTTGAAGGGGGTTGGATCACGAGGACATGGGGGTTTACCCACGATGGGAGTTGTGAGAAGCTCCAAACTGCAAAGATTCTTCTGCAGGACAATTGAGACCTGTTGGTTGGCTCCAGTCCAACGATTCCGAGCAGGGTTCTAAGGATGGATGGCTGGGTAGCCCACCTCGCATTCCAATTGTCTCCAAGCAACAAGACAGGTTAGATCTGCTGCATGTGGCGGGCAACCGAGGAGGCTGAGTTGAAATGGACTCTCCTGTGGGTGTGTCCTAATATGTTTTTGTGTCTATGGAGATCTTCGAATGAAGCGGTGGCCCTGGGGCCCTGAAGGGTTCTCCTAAACAGAGGCTTTGACACAGCTCCAACGTGCATGTTTCCCAAGTGTAGATGAGATTTGTTCTGATGGGTGAGTCAAGAAACAACCATATGCTGGTATTGAAATCCAGGCCTCTGAGGAGAGTTTCCTGGAAACCAAAGCAATGGATCCGATTAGTGCCTAGGGGCCTGCTCGTTCCTTTTTACCTCTGGGGACATCAGTCTACAGGTCTGAGTGCAGGTAGGTGCTCAGATGGGCTCAGATTGCCCCTGTTTGTCCTGGGAAGCCACAACTATTGGGATGGCCTCAGGGACTTTGGAGGTTATCCTACTAGTAGGGTTGTGGCCATTGGAATGGGCACATACAATTCCCTTGGAGAGGGCAAGTACAGTCCTCAGGTTTGGCTCCAGGGCCCTGAGCCTGTAGGGTGTGTAGGCCAGAGCTGTTTGGACAGTTGTCTGAAAACACAAACTCGGCTTATGTTTTGGGTCATAGGTATGGCAGGACTGATCTACAGACCATGAGGAGAACACTTCGGGATATGAAAAAAGGGCGAGTGTGAGGCTCTTGCTCAAGTTTTTGTCTCTGGATATCGTGTCACTCATGGTCGTGAAATTGCCGGGTGACTTCATGGGAAATGGACGAGTCTTACTCTCTGGGGGTTCGGTCCCATCCAAAGAGTTTGCGGTCATTCTGGGGATGGAAGAAATCCGTTTTTTTTTTTGTTGTTGTCGATTTGTTTCATTTTGTTTTTCAACCTCAGATGTCCCACCAAATGAGGGATTCCAGAGTAGAGCCCTGGGGTGGGGCGACTGGACAACCAGAAATCTGGTTAAAAATTGGGGACTAGGGACATGTCAAGCCCATTATGACATCTAATGGTCCAGCCACTGAGAGGACTTACTAGAGGACAGGACTCACGCTGAGGTCACAATGCGTGTTTATGCTCTCGTCGCACTCAAGAATGGGCGGGGCCTCAGGGTGAATGCTGTTTTCTCCTACACTGAACGTTGGACAACATGCCAACCACAAGGTTTCTTGCCATGGGTCAGGAAGAGTTCTGATTTCTGCATCACAGTCACCCGTGGGCAGTGATTGGAGATAAAGTCTAGGTTCTGAAGCCTGAAAACTGAGGTAGGGAAGAGATGATGACCTAAGGCCAGGGCGGGTCTGATGTGCTCAGGGTGCAGTCAGCTGTCTGGGTGTTGGTCAGCAGGTCCGGGCTCAGGTTGTGTCAGACAGTGCATTAGTGCCCAGGTTAGACTATATAATTTGGGTACATTCGAGTGCCGTGTAGGTTTATCTTCATTTAAGCTGCCTGGTCAGCTCATTAGGCAATATATTTTTTCTAGAGGGCAGGCAGAGTGCTTCATTGTCGGTCCGGAATTGCCAAACATGAGGGCTTCGGGGCCAGGAGAGTGAGGACGGAAGTCTGAGAACACAAGCTAGACTTCGGATTCAGGGTGAGGGCACGGCAGGTACCCCCTGCAGATCTGAACCAATATCTCATGCTTCTGAAGTCAGGTCGAGGATCCGACGTTGGCTCAGGTTGGAGTTTCTGTGCATGACGGCCCCTTCATGAAGGGAGCGGAATCTCGAGGCCATGGAGGTTTTCCACGTTGGGAGATGTGGGATGCCCCCTTCAAGGATTCCTTCTGCGGGACAATTGAGACCTGTTGGACAGCTCCAGGACATCCCATATGGAATGACTCCAGAGCACCATTCGAGGATGGATGCCTGGGAAGTCCGCCTCGCCTTCCAATTGTCTCCTAGCAACAAGACAGTTTAGATCTAATGGATCTGCGGGAGCAACGGGGTGGCTGAGTTGAAATGCACTTTCCAGAGGATGGGTCCTAATGTGTGTTTGTGTCCATGAGGGCCTTGGAATGGGGAGGTGGCACCGGGACCCTGAAGTATTCTCCTAAGCTTTGGCATAGCTCCCATGCACAAGTTTCCTTGTGGAGACGAGATTTGTTCTGATGGGTGCCTCAGGAAATCCCCTCTGCTGGTATTGGAATCCAGGCTTTTGAGGAGACATGCCTGTAAACCAAAGCAATGGATCCGATAATGGCCTCGGGTCCTGTCTGGTTCAATCTTCTTGGTATGAGTGGAGGTAGATGAGTGGAGGAAGATGCTCAGCTGGTATCAACCGCCCTTTTTTGTCCCGGGCGATCTACACTATTGGGATGGCCTCAGGGATTTTGGAGGGTTCTCCTAATTTGTACGATTTTTGACAATGGAATGGGCAGAATTCCCATGGATTGGGTGGGGGCAGTCCTAATGTGTGGCTCCAGGGGCCACAGCCTGGAGGGAGTGTGGCCCAGGACTTTGAGGACAGAAGACTGAAAACACAAACTCAGCTTAAGTTTGGGGACGTAGGTATGGCACGCCCGATCTACAAACCATGAGAAGAACTCTTCAGGATATGAAGAATGAGCGAGTCTGGGTCGCTTGCTCAGGCTTTTGTCTCTGGATTTTGTTTCAGCGATGGCCGTGGAATGTTGGGGAGGTCTCATGGGCCATGGACGAATCTTCCTCTCTGTGGATTTGGCCCGATCCCAATTGTTTTTCGTCAATCTGTGGGATGGGAGGACTCCTTTCAGGTTTGTTACCTCTGGTGTCCCACCAAAAGAGGAATTCCAAAGCAGAGCCCTGGGGAAGAGTAAAGGGACACCCCGAACTATGGTTAAAAATTGGGGACTAGGGGCATGGCAAGCCCAATATGCTGTCTCTTCATATAGGCCCTGAGAGGCCTTACCTGAGGACTGGGCTCAGGCTGAGGGTCACAATGTGTGTTTGTGACCAATGTGGCCCGCAAGCATGGGCTGGGCCTCATGGGCCACGCTTGTTTCAACTACACTGAACTTTGGACAACATGCCAAGCACAAGGTTTCTTGCCATGGGGAAAGAGTTCTGATTTCTGCATCATTTTCAACCCTGGGCAGTGGTTGGAGATAAGGTCTAGGTTCTGGAGCCTGAAAACCGCAGTTGGGAAGAGATGACGACCTAAGGCCATGGCGGGTCCGATGTGCTCAGTGTGCGGCCAGCTGTCTGGGTGGGACCAGGAGGTCCAGGCTCAGGCTGGGTCAGAAGTGGAAATAGTGCCCAGGTCAGCCTATATGTTTGGTGTACAGCCGAATGGCGTGCAGGTTGATCCTCATTTGGGGTTTCGGGGTAGCCCTGAGGGCAATATTTTACTTCTGTAGGGCAGGCAGAGTGCGGCATTGTAGTTCTGGATTGCCAAACTGGAGGGCTTGTGGGCCAGTAGTCTGAGGACGGAGTCTGAGAACCCAAGCTAGGCCTAGGTTTCTGGGTGAGGATATGGCAGGCACAATCTACAGACCTCAATAGAGATCTCGTGCATCTGAAGTCAGGGCAAGGATCAGGTTGGACTTTCTGCCCTGATGGCCCTTTCTTGAAGGGGGTTGGATCACGAGGACATGGGGGTTTACCCACGATGGGAGTTGTGAGAAGCTCCAAACTGCAAAGATTCTTCTGCAGGACAATTGAGACCTGTTGGTTGGCTCCAGTCCAACGATTCCGAGCAGGGTTCTAAGGATGGATGGCTGGGTAGCCCACCTCGCATTCCAATTGTCTCCAAGCAACAAGACAGGTTAGATCTGCTGCATGTGGCGGGCAACCGAGGAGGCTGAGTTGAAATGGATTCTCCTGTGGGTGTGTCCTAATATGTTTTTGTGTCTATGGAGACCTTCGAATGAAGCGGTGGCCCTGGGGCCCTGAAGGGTTCTCCTAAACAGAGGCTTTGACACAGCTCCAACGTGCATGTTTCCCAAGTGTAGATGAGATTTGTTCTGATGGGTGAGTCAAGAAACAACCATATGCTGGTATTGAAATCCAGGCCTCTGAGGAGAGTTTCCTGGAAACCAAAGCAATGGATCCGATTAGTGCCTAGGGGCCTGCTCGTTCCTTTTTACCTCTGGGGACATCAGTCTACAGGTCTGAGTGCAGGTAGGTGCTCAGATGGGCTCAGATTGCCCCTGTTTGTCCTGGGAAGCCACAACTATTGGGATGGCCTCAGGGACTTTGGAGGTTATCCTACTAGTAGGGTTGTGGCCATTGGAATGGGCACATACAATTCCCTTGGAGAGGGCAAGTACAGTCCTCAGGTTTGGCTCCAGGGCCCTGAGCCTGTAGGGTGTGTAGGCCAGAGCTGTTTGGACAGTTGTCTGAAAACACAAACTCGGCTTATGTTTTGGGTCATAGGTATGGCAGGACTGATCTACAGACCATGAGGAGAACACTTTGGGATATGAAAAAAGGGCGAGTGTGAGGCTCTTGCTCAAGTTTTTGTCTCTGGATATCGTGTCACTCATGGTCGTGAAATTGCCGGGTGACTTCATGGGAAATGGACGAGTCTTTCTCTCTGGGGGTTCGGTCCCATCCAAAGAGTTTGCGGTCATTCTGGGGATGGAAGAAATCCGTTTTTTTGTTGTTGTTGTCGATTTGTTTCATTTTGTTTTTCAACCTCAGATGTCCCACCAAATGAGGGATTCCAGAGTAGAGCCCTGGGGTGGGGCGACTGGACAACCAGAAATCTGGTTAAAAATTGGGGACTAGGGACATGTCAAGCCCATTATGACATCTAATGGTCCAGCCACTGAGAGGACTTACTAGAGGACAGGACTCACGCTGAGGTCACAATGCGTGTTTATGCTCTCGTCGCACTCAAGAATGGGCGGGGCCTCAGGTTGAATGCTGTTTTCTCCTACACTGAACGTTGGACAACATGCCAACCAAAAGGTTTCTTGCCATGGGTCAGGAAGAGTTCTGATTTCTGTATCACAGTCACCCGTGGGCAGTGATTGGAGATAAAGTCTAGGTTCTGAAGCCTGAAAACTGAGGTAGGGAAGAGATGATGACCTAAGGCCAGGGCGGGTCTGATGTGCTCAGGGTGCAGTCAGCTGTCTGGGTGTTGGTCAGCAGGTCCGGGCTCAGGTTGTGTCAGACAGTGCATTAGTGCCCAGGTTAGACTATATAATTTGGGTACATTCGAGTGCCGTGTAGGTTTATCTTCATTTAAGCTGCCTGGTCAGTTCATTAGGCAATATATTTTTTCTAGAGGGCAGGCAGAGTGCTTCATTGTCGGTCCGGAATTGCCAAACATGAGGGCTTCGGGGCCAGGAGAGTGAGGACGGAAGTCTGAGAACACAAGCTAGACTTCGGATTCAGGGTGAGGGCACGGCAGGTACCCCCTGCAGATCTGAACCAATATCTCATGCATCTGAAGTCAGGTCGAGGATCCGACGTTGGCTCAGGTTGGAGTTTCTGTGCATGACGGCCCCTTCATGAAGGGAGCGGAATCTCGAGGCCATGGAGGTTTTCCACGTTGGGAGATGTGGGATGCCCCCTTCAAGGATTCCTTCTGCGGGACAATTGAGACCTGTTGGACAGCTCCAGGACATCCCATATGGAATGACTCCAGAGCACCATTCGAGCATGGATGCCTGGGAAGTCCGCCTCGCCTTCCAATTGTCTCCTAGCAACAAGACAGTTTAGATCTAATGGATCTGCGGGAGCAGGTGGTGGCTGAGTTGAAATGCACTTTCCAGAGGATGGGTCCTAATGTGTGTTTGTGTCCATGAGGGCCTTGGAATGGGGAGGTGGCACCGGGACCCTGAAGTATTCTCCTAAGCTTTGGCATAGCTCCCATGCACAAGTTTCCTTGTGGAGACGAGATTTGTTCTGATGGGTGCCTCAGGAAATCCCCTCTGCTGGTATTGGAATCCAGGCTTTTGAGGAGACATGCCTGTAAACCAAAGCAATGGATCCGATAATGGCCTCGGGTCCTGTCTGGTTCAATCTTCTTGGTATGAGTGGAGGTAGATGAGTGGAGGAAGATGCTCAGCTGGTATCAACCGCCCTTTTTTGTCCCGGGCGACCTACACTATTGGGATGGCCTCAGGGACTTTGGAGGGTTCTCCTAATTTGTACGATTTTTGACAATGGAATGGGCAGAATTCCCATGGATTGGGTGGGGGCAGTCCTAATGTGTGGCTCCAGGGGCCACAGCCTGGAGGGAGTGTGGCCCAGGACTTTGAGGACAGAAGACTGAAAACACAAACTCAGCTTAAGTTTGGGGACGTAGGTATGGCACGCCCGATCTACAAACCATGAGACGAACTCTTCAGGATATGAAGAATGAGCGAGTCTGGGTCGCTTGCTCAGGCTTTTGTCTCTGGATTTTGTTTCAGCGATGGCCGTGGAATGTTGGGGAGGTCTCATGGGCCATGGACGAATCTTCCTCTCTGTGTTTGGCCCGATCCCAATTGTTTTTCGTCAGTCTGTGGGATGGGAGGACTCCTTTCAGGTTTGTTACCTCTGGTGTCCCACCAAAAGAGGAATTCCAAAGCAGAGCCCTGGGGAAGAGTAAAGGGACACCCCGAACTATGGTTAAAAATTGGGGCCTAGGCGCATGGCAAGCCCAATATGCTGTCTCTTCATATAGGCCCTGAGAGGCCTTACCTGAGGACTGGGCTCAGGCTGAGGGTCACAATGTGTGTTTGTGACCAATGTGGCCCGCAAGCATGGGCTGGGCCTCATGGGCCACGCTTGTTTCAACTACACTGAACTTGGACAACATGCCAAGCACAAGGTTTCTTGCCATGGGGAAAGAGTTCTGATTTCTGCATCATTTTCAACCCTGGGCAGTGGTTGGAGATAAGGTCTAGGTTCTGGAGCCTGAAAACTGCAGTTGGGAACAGATGACGACCTAAGGCCATGGCGGGTCCGATGTGCTCAGTGTGCGGCCAGCTGTCTGGGTGGGACCAGGAGGTCCAGGCTCAGGCTGGGTCAGAAGGGGAAATAGTGCCCAGGTCAGCCTATATGTTTGGGGTACAGCCGAATGGCGTGCAGGTTGATCGTCATTTGGGGTTTCGGGGTAGCCCTGAGGGCAATGTTTTACTTCTGTAGGGCAGGCAGAGTGCGGCATTGTAGTTCTGGATTGCCAAACTGGAGGGCTTGTGGGCCAGTAGTCTGAGGACGGAGTCTGAGAACCCAAGCTAGGCCTAGGTTTCTGGGTGAGGATATGGCAGGCACAATCTAGAGACCTCAATCGAGATCTCGTGCATCTGAAGTCAGGGCAAGGATCAGACGATCGCTCAGGTTGGACTTTCTGCCCTGATGGCCCTTTCTTGAAGGGGGTTGGATCACGAGGACATGGGGGTTTACCCACGATGGGAGTTGTGAGAAGCTCCAAACTGCAAAGATTCTTCTGCAGGACAATTGAGACCTGTTGGTTGGCTCCAGTCCAACGATTCCGAGCAGGGTTCTAAGGATGGATGGCTGGGTAGCCCACCTCGCATTCCAATTGTCTCCAAGCAACAAGACAGGTTAGATCTGCTGCATGTGGCGGGCAACCGAGGAGGCTGAGTTGAAATGGACTCTCCTGTGGGTGTGTCCTAATATGTTTTTGTGTCTATGGAGATCTTCGAATGAAGCGGTGGCCCTGGGGCCCTGAAGGGTTCTCCTAAACAGAGGCTTTGACACAGCTCCAACGTGCATGTTTCCCAAGTGTAGATGAGATTTGTTCTGATGGGTGAGTCAAGAAACAACCATATGCTGGTATTGAAATCCAGGCCTCTGAGGAGAGTTTCCTGGAAACCAAAGCAATGGATCCGATTAGTGCCTAGGGGCCTGCTCGTTCCTTTTTACCTCTGGGGACATCAGTCTACAGGTCTGAGTGCAGGTAGGTGCTCAGATGGGCTCAGATTGCCCCTGTTTGTCCTGGGAAGCCACAACTATTGGGATGGCCTCAGGGACTTTGGAGGTTATCCTACTAGTAGGGTTGTGGCCATTGGAATGGGCACATACAATTCCCTTGGAGAGGGCAAGTACAGTCCTCAGGTTTGGCTCCAGGGCCCTGAGCCTGTAGGGTGTGTAGGCCAGAGCTGTTTGGACAGTTGTCTGAAAACACAAACTCGGCTTATGTTTTGGGTCATAGGTATGGCAGGACTGATCTACAGACCATGAGGAGAACACTTCGGGATATGAAAAAAGGGCGAGTGTGAGGCTCTTGCTCAAGTTTTTGTCTCTGGATATCGTGTCACTCATGGTCGTGAAATTGCCGGGTGACTTCATGGGAAATGGACGAGTCTTACTCTCTGGGGGTTCGGTCCCATCCAAAGAGTTTGCGGTCATTCTGGGGATGGAAGAAATCCGTTTTTTTGTTGTTGTTGTCGATTTGTTTCATTTTGTTTTTCAACCTCAGATGTCCAACCAAATGAGGGATTCCAGAGTAGAGCCCTGGTGTGGGGCGACTGGACAACCAGAAATCTGGTTAAAAATTGGGGACTAGGGACATGTCAAGCCCATTATGACATCTAATGGTCCAGCCACTGAGAGGACTTACTAGAGGACAGGACTCACGCTGAGGTCACAATGCGTGTTTATGCTCTCGTCGCACTCAAGAATGGGCGGGGCCTCAGGGTGAATGCTGTTTTCTCCTACACTGAACGTTGGACAACATGCCAACCACAAGGTTTCTTGCCATGGGTCAGGAAGAGTTCTGATTTCTGCATCACAGTCACCCGTGGGCAGTGATTGGAGATAAAGTCTAGGTTCTGAAGCCTGAAAACTGAGGTAGGGAAGAGATGATGACCTAAGGCCAGGGCGGGTCTGATGTGCTCAGGGTGCAGTCAGCTGTCTGGGTGTTGGTCAGCAGGTCCGGGCTCAGGTTGTGTCAGACAGTGCATTAGTGCCCAGGTTAGACTATATAATTTGGGTACATTCGAGTGCCGTGTAGGTTTATCTTCATTTAAGCTGCCTGGTCAGCTCATTAGGCAATATATTTTTTCTAGAGGGCAGGCAGAGTGCTTCATTGTCGGTCCGGAATTGCCAAACATGAGGGCTTCGGGGCCAGGAGAGTGAGGACGGAAGTCTGAGAACACAAGCTAGACTTCGGATTCAGGGTGAGGGCACGGCAGGTACCCCCTGCAGATCTGAACCAATATCTCATGCTTCTGAAGTCAGGTCGAGGATCCGACGTTGGCTCAGGTTGGAGTTTCTGTGCATGACGGCCCCTTCATGAAGGGAGCGGAATCTCGAGGCCATGGAGGTTTTCCACGTTGGGAGATGTGGGATGCCCCCTTCAAGGATTCCTTCTGCGGGACAATTGAGACCTGTTGGACAGCTCCAGGACATCCCATATGGAATGACTCCAGAGCACCATTCGAGGATGGATGCCTGGGAAGTCCGCCTCGCCTTCCAATTGTCTCCTAGCAACAAGACAGTTTAGATCTAATGGATCTGCGGGAGCAACGGGGTGGCTGAGTTGAAATGCACTTTCCAGAGGATGGGTCCTAATGTGTGTTTGTGTCCATGAGGGCCTTGGAATGGGGAGGTGGCACCGGGACCCTGAAGTATTCTCCTAAGCTTTGGCATAGCTCCCATGCACAAGTTTCCTTGTGGAGACGAGATTTGTTCTGATGGGTGCCTCAGGAAATCCCCTCTGCTGGTATTGGAATCCAGGCTTTTGAGGAGACATGCCTGTAAACCAAAGCAATGGATCCGATAATGGCCTCGGGTCCTGTCTGGTTCAATCTTCTTGGTATGAGTGGAGGTAGATGAGTGGAGGTAGATGCTCAGCCGGTATCAACCACCCTTTTTTGTCCCGGGCGACCTACACTATTGGAATGGCCTCAGGGACTTTGGAGGGTTCTCCTAATTTGTACGATTTTTGACAATGGAATGGGCAGAATTCCCATGGATTGGGTGGGGGCAGTCCTAATGTGTGGCTCCAGGGGCCCCAGCCTGGAGGGAGTGTGGCCCAGGACTTTGAGGACAGAAGACTGAAAACACAAACTCAGCTTAAGTTTGGGGACGTAGGTATGGCACGCCCGATCTACAAACCATGAGAAGAACTCTTCAGGATATGAAGAATGAGCGAGTCTGAGTCGCAAGCTCAGGCTTTTGTCTCTGGATTTTGTTTCAGCCTTGGCCGTGGAATGTTGGGGAGGTCTCATGGGCCATGGACGAATCTTCCTCTCTGTGGATTTGGCCAGATCCCAATAGTTTTTCGTCAATCTGTGCGATGGGAGGACTCCTTTCAGGTTTGTTACCTCAGGTGTCCCACCAAAAGAGGAATTCCAAAGCAGAGCCCTGGGGAAGAGTGAAGGGACACCCCGAACTATGGTTAAAAATTGGGGCCTAGGGGCATGGCAAGCCCAATATGCTGTCTCTTCATATAGGCCCTGAGAGGCCTTACCTGAGGACTGGGCTCAGGCTGAGGGTCACAATGTGTGTTTGTGACCAATGTGGCCCGCAAGCATGGGCTGGGCCTCATGGGCCTCGCTTGTTTCAACTACACTGAACGTTGGACAACATGCCAAGCACAGGGTTTCTTGCCATGGGGAAAGAGTTCTGATTTCTGCATCATTTTCAACCCTGGGCAGTGGTTGGAGATAAGGTCTAGGTTCTGGAGCCTGAAAACCGCAGTTGGGAAGAGATGACGACCTAAGGCCATGGCGGGTCTGATGTGCTCAGTGTGCGGCCAGCTGTCTGGGTGGGACCAGGAGGTCCAGGCTCAGGCTGGGTCAGAATGGGAAATAGTGCCCAGGTCAGCCTATATGTTTGGGGTATAGCCGAATGGCGTGCAGGTTGATCCTCATTTGGGGTTTCGGGGTAGCCCTGAGGGCAGTGTTTTACTTCTGTAGGGCAGGCAGAGTGCGGCATTGTAGTTCTGGATTGCCAAACTGGAGGGCTTGTGGGCCAGTAGTCTGAGGACGGAGTCTGAGAACCCAAGCTAGGCCTAGGTTTCTGGGTGAGGATATGGCAGGCACAATCTAGAGACCTCAATCGAGATCTCGTGCATCTGAAGTCAGGGCAAGGATCAGACGATCGCTCAGGTTGGACTTTCTGCCCTGATGGCCCTTTCTTGAAGGGGGTTGGATCACGAGGACATGGGGGTTTTCCCGCGATGGGAGTTGTGAGAAGCTCCAAACTGCAAAGATTCTTCTGCAGGACAATTGAGACCTGTTGGTTGGCTCCAGGCCAACGATTCCGAGCAGGGTTCTCAGGATGGATGGCTGGGTAGCCCACCTCGCATTCCAATTGTCTCCAAGCAACAAGAGAGGTTAGATCTGCTGGATGTGGGGGGCAACCGAGGAGGCTGAGTTGAAATGGACTCTCCTGTGGATGTGTCCTAATATGTTTTTGTGTCTATGGAGACCTTCGAATGAAGCAGTGGCCCTGGGGCCCTGAAGGGTTCTCCTAAACAGAGGCTTTGACACAGCTCCAACGTGCAGGATTCCCAAGTGTAGATGAGATTTGTTCTGATGGGTGAGTCAAGAAACATTCATATGCTGTTATTGAAATCCAGGCCCCTGAGGAGAGTTTCCTGGAAACCAAAGCAATGGATCCGATTAGTGCCTAGGGGCCTGTTCGTTCCTTTTTACCTCTGGGGACATCAGTCTACGGGTCTGAGTGCAGGTAGGTGCTCAGATGGGGTCAGATTGCCCCTGTTTGTCCTGGGAAGCCACAACTATTGGGATGGCCTCAGGGACTTTGGAGGTTATCCTATTAGTGGGGTTGTGGCCATTGGAATGGGCACATACAATTCCCTTGGAGAGGGCAAGTACAGTCCTCAGGTTTGGCTCCAGGGCCCTGAGCCTGTAGGGTGTGTAGGCCAGAGCTGTTTGGACAGTTGTCTGAAAACACAAACTCGGCTTATGTTTTGGGTCATAGGTATGGCAGGACTGATCTACAGACCATGAGGAGAACACTTCGGGATATGAAAAAAGGGCGAGTGTGAGGCTCTTGCTCAAGTTTTTGTCTCTGGATATCGTGTCACTCATGGTCGTGAAATTGCCGGGTGACTTCATGGGAAATGGACGAGTCTTACTCTCTGGGGGTTCGGTCCCGTCCGAAGAGTTTGCGGTCATTCTGGGGATGGAAGAAGTCCGTTTTTTTGTTGTTGTTGTCGATTTGTTTCATTTTGTTTTTCAACCTCAGATGTCCCACCAAATGAGGGATTCCAGAGTAGAGCCCTGGGGTGGGGCGACTGGAAAACCAAAAATCTGGTTAAAAATTGGGGACTAGGGACATGTCAAGCCCATTATGACATCTAATGGTCCAGCCACTGAGAGGACTTACTAGAGGACAGGACTCACGCTGAGGTCACAATGCGTGTTTATGCTCTCGTCGCACTCAAGAATGGGCGGGGCCTCAGGGTGAATGCTGTTTTCTCCTACACTGAACGTTGGACAACATGCCAACCAAAAGGTTTCTTGCCATGGGTCAGGAAGAGTTCTGATTTCTGCATCACAGTCACCCGTGGGCAGTGATTGGAGATAAAGTCTAGGTTCTGAAGCCTGAAAACTGAGGTAGGGAAGAGATGATGACCTAAGGCCAGGGCGGGTCTGATGTGCTCAGGGTGCAGTCAGCTGTCTGGGTGTTGGTCAGCAGGTCCGGGCTCAGGTTGTGTCAGACAGTGCATTAGTGCCCAGGTTAGACTATATAATTTGGGTACATTCGAGTGCCGTGTAGGTTTATCTTCATTTAAGCTGCCTGGGCTGGTCATTAGGCAATATATTTTTTCTAGAGGGCAGGCAGAGTGCTTCATTGTCGGTCCGGAATTGCCAAACATGAGGGCTTCGGGGCCAGGAGAGTGAGGACGGAAGTCTGAGAACACAAGCTAGACTTCGGATTCAGGGTGAGGGCACGGCAGGTACCCCCTGCAGATCTGAACGAATATCTCATGCATCTGAAGTCAGGTCGAGGATCCGACGTTGGCTCAGGTTGGAGTTTCTGTGCATGACGGCCCCTTCATGAAGGGAGCGGAATCTCGAGGCCATGGAGGTTTTCCACGTTGGGAGATGTGGGATGCCCCCTTCAAGGATTCCTTCTGCGGGACAATTGACCTGTTGGACAGCTCCAGGACATCCCATATGGAATGACTCCAGAGCACCATTCGAGGATGGATGCCTGGGAAGTCCGCCTCGCCTTCCAATTGTCTCCTAGCAACAAGACAGTTTAGATCTAATGGATCTGCGGGAGCAACGGGGTGGCTGAGTTGAAATGCACTTTCCAGAGGATGGGTCCTAATGTGTGTTTGTGTCCATGAGGGCCTTGGAATGGGGAGGTGGCACCGGGACCCTGAAGTATTCTCCTAAGCTTTGGCATAGCTCCCATGCACAAGTTTCCTTGTGGAGACGAGATTTGTTCTGATGGGTGCCTCAGGAAATCCCCTCTGCTGGTATTGGAATCCAGGCTTTTGAGGAGACATGCCTGTAAACCAAAGCAATGGATCCGATAATGGCCTCGGGTCCTGTCTGGTTCAATCTTCTTGGTATGAGTGGAGGTAGATGAGTGGAGGAAGATGCTCAGCTGGTATCAACCGCCCTTTTTTGTCCCGGGCGACCTACACTATTGGGATGGCCTCAGGGACTTTGGAGGGTTCTCCTAATTTGTACGATTTTTGACAATGGAATGGGCAGAATTCCCATGGATTGGGTGGGGGCAGTCCTAATGTGTGGCTCCAGGGGCCACAGCCTGGAGGGAGTGTGGCCCAGGACTTTGAGGACAGAAGACTGAAAACACAAACTCAGCTTAAGTTTGGGGACGTAGGTATGGCACGCCCGATCTACAAACCATGAGACGAACTCTTCAGGATATGAAGAATGAGCGAGTCTGGGTCGCTTGCTCAGGCTTTTGTCTCTGGATTTTGTTTCAGCGATGGCCGTGGAATGTTGGGGAGGTCTCATGGGCCATGGACGAATCTTCCTCTCTGTGTTTGGCCCGATCCCAATTGTTTTTCGTCAGTCTGTGGGATGGGAGGACTCCTTTCAGGTTTGTTACCTCTGGTGTCCCACCAAAAGAGGAATTCCAAAGCAGAGCCCTGGGGAAGAGTAAAGGGACACCCCGAACTATGGTTAAAAATTGGGGACTAGGGGCATGGCAGGCCCAATATGCTGTCTCTTCATATAGGCCCTGAGAGGCCTTACCTGAGGACTGGGCTCAGGCTGAGGGTCACAATGTGTGTTTGTGACCAATGTGGCCCGCAAGCATGGGCTGGGCCTCATGGGCCACGCTTGTTTCAACTACACTGAACGTTGGACAACATGCCAAGCACAAGGTTTCTTGCCATGGGGAAAGAGTTCTGATTTCTGCATCATTTTCAACCCTGGGCAGTGGTTGGAGATAAGGTCTAGGTTCTGGAGCCTGAAAACTGCAGTTGGGAACAGATGACGACCTAAGGCCATGGCGGGTCCGATGTGCTCAGTGTGCGGCCAGCTGTCTGGGTGGGACCAGGAGGTCCAGGCTCAGGCTGGGTCAGAAGGGGAAATAGTGCCCAGGTCAGCCTATATGTTTGGTGTACAGCCGAATGGCGTGCAGGTTGATCCTCATTTGGGGTTTCGGGGTAGCCCTGAGGGCAATATTTTACTACTGTAGGGCAGGCAGAGTGCGGCATTGTAGTTCTGGATTGCCAAACTGGAGGGCTTGTGGGCCAGTAGTCTGAGGACAGAGTCTGAGAACCCAAGCTAGGCCTAGGTTTCTGGGTGAGGATATGGCAGGCACAATCTAGAGACCTCAATAGAGATCTCGTGCATCTGAAGTCAGGGCAAGGATCAGACGATCGCTCAGGTTGGACTTTCTGCCCTGATGGCCCTTTCTTGAAGGGGGTTGGATCACGAGGACATGGGGGTTTACCCACGATGGGAGTTGTGAGAAGCTCCAAACTGCAAAGATTCTTCTGCAGGACAATTGAGACCTGTTGGTTGGCTGCAGTCCAACGATTCCGAGCAGGGTTCTAAGGATGGATGGCTGGGTAGCCCACCTCGCATTCCAATTGTCTCCAAGCAACAAGACAGGTTAGATCTGCTGCATGTGGCGGGCAACCGAGGAGGCTGAGTTGAAATGGACTCTCCTGTGGGTGTGTCCTAATATGTTTTTGTGTCTATGGAGACCTTCGAATGAAGCGGTGGCCCTGGGGCCCTGAAGGGTTCTCCTAAACAGAGGCTTTGACACAGCTCCAACGTGCATGTTTCCCAAGTGTAGATGAGATTTGTTCTGATGGGTGAGTCAAGAAACAACCATATGCTGGTATTGAAATCCAGGCCTCTGAGGAGAGTTTCCTGGAAACCAAAGCAATGGATCCGATTAGTGCCTAGGGGCCTGCTCGTTCCTTTTTACCTCTGGGGACATCAGTCTACAGGTCTGAGTGCAGGTAGGTGCTCAGATGGGCTCAGAATGCCCCTGTTTGTCCTGGGAAGCCACAACTATTGGGATGGCCTCAGGGACTTTGGAGGTTATCCTACTAGTAGGGTTGTGGCCATTGGAATGGGCACATACAATTCCCTTGGAGAGGGCAAGTACAGTCCTCAGGTTTGGCTCCAGGGCCCTGAGCCTGTAGGGTGTGTAGGCCAGAGCTGTTTGGACAGTTGTCTGAAAACACAAACTCGGCTTATGTTTTGGGTCATAGGTATGGCAGGACTGATCTACAGACCATGAGGAGAACACTTCGGGATATGAAAAAAGGGCGAGTGTGAGGCTCTTGCTCAAGTTTTTGTCTCTGGATATCGTGTCACTCATGGTCGTGAAATTGCCGGGTGACTTCATGGGAAATGGACGAGTCTTACTCTCTGGGGGTTCCTTCCCATCCAAAGAGTTTGCGGTCATTCTGGGGATGGAAGAAATCCGTTTTTTTGTTGTTGTTGTCGATTTGTTTCATTTTGTTTTTCAACCTCAGATGTCCCACCAAATGAGGGATTCCAGAGTAGAGCCCTGGGGTGGGGCGACTGGACAACCAGAAATCTGGTTAAAAATTGGGGACTAGGGACATGTCAAGCCCATTATGACATCTAATGGTCCAGCCACTGAGAGGACTTACTAGAGGACAGGACTCACGCTGAGGTCACAATGCGTGTTTATGCTCTCGTCGCACTCAAGAATGGGCGGGGCCTCAGGGTGAATGCTGTTTTCTCCTACACTGAACGTTGGACAACATGCCAACCACAAGGTTTCTTGCCATGGGTCAGGAAGAGTTCTGATTTCTGCATCACAGTCACCCGTGGGCAGTGATTGGAGATAAAGTCTAGGTTCTGAAGCCTGAAAACTGAGGTAGGGAAGAGATGATGACCTAAGGCCAGGGCGGGTCTGATGTGCTCAGGGTGCAGTCAGCTGTCTGGGTGTTGGTCAGCAGGTCCGGGCTCAGGTTGTGTCAGACAGTGCATTAGTGCCCAGGTTAGACTATATAATTTGGGTACATTCGAGTGCCGTGTAGGTTTATCTTCATTTAAGCTGCCTGGGCTGGTCATTAGGCAATATATTTTTTCTAGAGGGCAGGCAGAGTGCTTCATTGTCGGTCCGGAATTGCCAAACTTGAGGGCTTCGGGGCCAGGAGAGTGAGGACGGAAGTCTGAGAACACAAGCTAGACTTCGGATTCAGGGTGAGGGCACGGCAGGTACCCCCTGCAGATCTGAACCAATATCTCATGCATCTGAAGTCAGGGCGAGGATCCGACGTTGGCTCAGGTTGGAGTTTCTGTGCATGACGGCCCCTTGATGAAGGGAGCGGAATCTCGAGGCCATGGAGGTTTTCCACGTTGGGAGATGTGGGATGCCCCCTTCAAGGATTCCTTCTGCGGGACAATTGTGACCTGTTGGACAGCTCCAGGACATCCCATATGGAATGACTCCAGAGCACCGTTCGAGGATGGATGCCTGGGAAGTCTGCCTCGCCTTCCAATTGTCTCCTAGCAACAAGAGAGTTTAGATCTAATGGATCTGCGGGAGCAACCGGGGTGGCTGAGTTGAAATGCACTTTCCAGAGGATGGGTCCTAACGTGTGTTTTTGTCCATGAGGGCCTTGGAATGGGGAGGTGGCACCGGGACCCTGAAGTATTCTCCTAAGCTTTGGCATAGCACCCATGCACAAGTTTCTTTGTGGAGACGAGATTTGTTCTGTTGGGTGCCTCAGGAAATCCCCTCTGCTGGTATTGGAATCCAGGCTTTTGAGGAGACATGCCTGTAAACCAAAGCAATGGATCCGATAATGGCCTCGGGTCCTGTCTGGTTCAATCTTCTTGGTATGAGTGGAGGTAGATGAGTGGAGGTATATGCTCAGCCCGTATCAACCGCCCTTTTTTGTCCCGGGCGACCTACACTATTGGGATGGCCTCAGGGACTTTGGAGGGTTCTCCTAATTTGTACGATTTTTGACAATGGAATGGGCAGAATTCCCATGGATTGGGTGGGGGCAGTCCTAATGTGTGGCTCCAGGGGCCCAGCCTGGAGGGAGTGTGGACCAGGACTTTGAGGACAGAAGACTGAAAACACAAACTCAGCTTAAGTTTGGGGATGTAGGTATGGCACGCCCGATCTACAAACCATGAGAAGAACTCTTCAGGATATGAAGAATGAGCGAGTCTGAGGCGCTTGCTCAGGCTTTTGTCTCTGGATTTTGTTTCAGCGATGGCCGTGGAATGTTGGGGAGGTCTCATGGGCCATGGACGAATCTTCCTCTCTGTGGATTTGGCCCGATCCCAATTGTTTTTCGTCAATCTGTGGGATGGGAGGACTCCTTTCAGGTTTGTTACCTCTGGTGTCCCACCAAAAGAGGAATTCCAAAGCAGAGCCCTGGGGAAGAGTGAAGGGACACCCCGAACTATGGTTAAAAATTGGGGCCTAGGGGCATGGCAAGCCCAATATGCTGTCTCTTCATATAGGCCCTGAGAGGCCTTACCTGAGGACTGGGCTCAGGCTGAGGGTCACAATGTGTGTTTGTGACCAATGTGGCCCGCAAGCATGGGCTGGGCCTCATGGGCCACGCTTGTTTCAACTACACTGAACGTTGGACAACATGCCAACCACAAGGTTTCTTGCCATGGGGAAAGAGTTCTGATTTCTGCATCATTTTCAACCCTGGGCAGTGGTTGGAGATAAGGTCTAGGTTCTGGAGCCTGAAAACCGCAGTTGGGAAGAGATGACGACCTAAGGCCATGGCGGGTCCGATGTGCTCAGTGTGCAGCCAGCTGTCTGGGTGGGACCAGGAGGTCCAGGCTCAGGCTGGGTCAGAAGGGGAAATAGTGCCCAGGTCAGCCTATATGTTTGGGGTACAGCCGAATGGCCTGCAGGTTGATCCTCATTTGGGATTTCGGGGTAGCCCTGAGGGCAATATTTTACTTCTGTAGGGCAGGCAGAGTGCGGCATTGTAGTTCTGGATTGCCAAACTGGAGGACTTGTGGGCCAGTAGTCTGAGGACGGAGTCTGAGAACCCAAGCTAGGCCTAGGTTTCTGGGTGAGGATATGGCAGGCACAGTCAACAGACCTCAATCGAGATCTCGTGCATCTGAAGTCAGGGCAAGGATCAGACGATCGCTCAGGTTGGACTTTCTGCCCTGATGGCCCTTTCTTGAAGGGGGTTGGATCACGAGGACATGGGGGTTTTCCCACGATGGGAGTTGTGAGAAGCTCCAAACTGCAAAGATTCTTCTGCAGGACAATTGAGACCTGTTGGTTGGCTCCAGGCCAACGATTCCGAGCAGGGTTCTAAGGATGGATGGCTGGGTAGCCCACCTCGCATTCCAATGGTCTCCAAGCAACAAGACAGGTTAGATCTGCTGGATGTGGGGGGCAACCGAGGAGGCTGAGTTGAAATGGACTCTCCTGTGGATGTGTCCTAATATGTTTTTGAGTCTATGGAGACCTTGGAATGAAGCGGTGGCCCTGGGGCCCTGAAGGGTTCTCCTAAACAGAGGCTTTGACACAGCTCCAACGTGCATGTTTCCCATGTTTAGATGAGATTTGTTCTGATGGGTGAGTCAAGAAACAGCCATATGCTGGTATTGAAATCGAGGCCTCTGAGGAGAGATGCCTGGAAACCAAAGCAAAGGATCCGATTAGTGCCTAGTGGCCTGTTCGTACCTTTTTACCTCTGGGGACATCAGTCTACGGGTCTCAGTGTAGGTAGGTGCTCAGATGGGCTCAGATTGCCCCTGTTTGTCCTGGGAAGCCACAACTCTTGGGATGGCCTCAGGGACTTTGGAGGTTATCCTACTAGTAGGGTTGTGGCCATTGGAATGGGCACATACAATCCCCTTGGAGAGGGCAAGTACAGTCCTCAGGTTTGGCTCCAGGGCCCTGAGCCTGTAGGGTGTGTAGGCCAGAGCTGTTTGGACAGTTGTCTGAAAACACAAACTCGGCTTATGTTTTGGGTCATAGGTATGGCAGGACTGATCTACAGACCATGAGGAGAACACTTCGGGATATGAAAAAGGGCGAGTGTGAGGCTCTTGCTCAAGTTTTTGTCTCTGGATATCGTGTCACTCATGGTCGTGAAATTGCCGGGTGACTTCATGGGAAATGGACGAGTCTTACTCTCTGGGGGTTCGGTCCCGTCCAAAGAGTTTGGGGTCATTCTGGGGATGGAAGCAGTCCGTTTTTTTGTTGTTGTTGTCGATTTGTTTCATTTTGTTTTTCAACCTCAGATGTCCCACCAAATGAGGGATTCCAGAGGAGAGCCCTGGGGTGGGGCGACTGGACAACCAGAAATCTGGTTAAAAATTGGGGACTAGGGACATGTCAAGCCCATTATGACATCTAATGGTCCAGCCACTGAGAGGACTTACTAGAGGACAGGACTCACGCTGAGGTCACAATGCGTGTTTATGCTCTCCTCGCACTCAAGAATGGGCGGGGCCTCAGGGAGAATGCTTGTTTCTCCTACACTGAACGTTGGACAACATGCCAACCACAAGGTTTCTTGCCATGGGTCAGGAAGAGTTCTGATTTCTGCATCACAGTCACCCGTGGGCAGTGATTGGAGATAAGGTCTAGGTTCTGAAGCCTGAAATCTCAGGTAGGGAAGAGATGATGACCTAAGGCCATGGCGGGTCTGATGTGCTCAGCGTGCGGTCAGCTGTCTGGGTGTTGGTCAGCAGGTCCGGGCTCAGGTTGTGTCAGACACTGCATTAGTGCCCAGGTTAGACTATATAATTTGGGTACATTCGAGTGCCGTGTAGGTTTATCTTCATTTAAGCTGCCTGGGCTGCTCATTAGGCAATATATTTTTTCTAGAGGGCAGGCAGAGTGCTTCATTGTCGGTCCGGAATTGCCACACTTGAGGGCTTCGGGGCCAGGAGAGTGAGGACGGAAGTCTGAGAACACAAGCTAGACTTCGGATTCAGGGTGAGGGCACGGCAGGTACCCCCTGCAGATCTGAACCAATATCTCATGCATCTGAAGTCAGGGCGAGGATCCGACGTTGGCTCAGGTTGGAGTTTCTGTGCATGACGGCCCCTTCATGAAGGGAGCGGAATCTCGAGGGCATGGAGGTTTTCCACGTTGGGAGATGTGGGATGCCCCCTTCAAGGATTCCTTCTGCGGGACAATTGAGACCTGATGGACAGCTCCAGGACATCCCATATGGAATGACTCCAGAGCACCGTTCGAGGATGGATGCCTGGGAAGTCTGCCTCGCCTTCCAATTGTCTCCTAGCAACAAGACAGTTTAGATCTAATGGATCTGCGGGAGCAACCGGGGTGGCTGAGTTGAAATGCACTTTCCAGAGGATGGGTCCTAACGTGTGTTTGTGTCCATGAGGGCCTTGGAATGGGGAGCTGGCACCGGGACCCTGAAGTATTCTCCGAAGCTTTGGCATAGCTCCCATGCACAAGTTTCCTTGTGGAGACGAGATTTGTTCTGATGGGTGCCTCAGGAAATCCCCTCTGCTGGTATTGGAATCCAGGCTTTTGAGGAGACATGCCTGTAAACCAAAGCAATGGATCCGATAATGGCCTCGGGTCCTGTCTGGTTCAATCTTCTTGGTATGAGTGTAGGTAGATGAGTCTAGGTAGATGCTCAGCCGGTATCAACGGCCCTTTTTTTGTCCTGGGCGACCTACACTATTGGGATGGCCTCAGGGACTTTGGAGGGTTCTCCTAATTTGTACGATTTTTGACAATGGAATGGGCAGAATTTCAATGGATTGGGTGGGGGCAGTCCTAATGGGTGGCTCCAGGGGCCCTAGCCTTGAGGGAGTGTGGCCCAGGACTTTGAGGACAGAAGACTGAAAACACAAACTCAGCTTAAGTTTGGGGACGTAGGTATGGCACGCCCGATCTACAAACCATGAGAAGAACTCTTCAGGATATGAAGAATGAGCGAGTCTGAGGCGCTTGCTTAGGCTTTTGTCTCTGGATTTTGTTTCAGCGATTGCCGTGGAATGTTGGGGAGGTCTCATGGGCCATCTACGAATCTTCCTCTCTGTGATTTGGTCCGATCCCAATTGTTTTTCGTCAATATGTGGGATGGGAGGACTCCTTTCAGGTTTGTTACCTCAGGTGTCCCACCAAAAGAGGAATTCCAAAGCAGAGCCCTTGGGAAGAGTGAAGGGACACCCCGAACTATGGTTAAAAATTGGGGCCTAGGGGCATGGCAGGCCCAATATGCTGTCTCTTCATATAGGCCCTGAGAGGCCTTACCTGAGGACTGGGCTCAGGCTGAGGGTCACAATGTGTGTTTGTGACCAATGTGGCCCGCAAGCATGGGCTGGGCCTCATGGGCCACGCTTGTTTCAACTACACTGAACGTTGGACAACATGCCAACCACAAGGTTTCTTGCCATGGGGAAAGAGTTCTGATTTCTGCATCATTTTCAACCCTGGGCAGTGGTTGGAGATAAGGTCTAGGTTCTGGAGCCTGAAAACCGCAGTTGGGAAGAGATGACGACCTAAGGCCATGGCGGGTCCGATGTGCTCAGTGTGCGGCCAGCTGTCTGGGTGGGACCAGGAGGTCCAGGCTCAGGCTGGGTCAGAAGGGGAAATAGTGCCCAGGTCAGCCTATATGTTTGGGGTACAGCCGAGTGGCCTGCAGGTTGATCCTCATTTGGGGTTTCGGGGTAGCCCTGAGGGCAATATTTTACTTCTGTAGGGCAGGCAGAGTGCGGCATTGTAGTTCTGGATTGCCAAACTGGAGGGCTTGTGGGCCAGTAGTCTGAGGACGGAGTCTGAGAACCCAAGCTAGGCCTAGGTTTCTGGGTGAGGATATGGCAGGCACAGTCAACAGACCTTAATCGAGATCTCGTGCATCTGAAGTCAGGGCAAGGATCAGACGATCGCTCAGGTTGGACTTTCTGCCCTGATGGCCCTTTCTTGAAGGGGGTTGGATCACGAGGACATGGGGGTTTTCCCACGATGGGAGTTGTGAGAAGCTCCAAACTGCAAAGATTCTTCTGCAGGACAATTGAGACCTGTTGGTTGGCTCCAGGCCAACGATTCCGAGCAGAGTTCTAAGGATGGATGGCTCGGTAGCCCACCTCGCATTCCAATAGTCTCCAAGCAACAAGACAGGTTAGATCTGCTGGATGTGGGGGGCAACCGAGGAGGCTGAGTTGAAATGGACTCTCATGTGGATGTGTCCTAATATGTTTTTGTGTCTATGGAGACCTTGGAATGAAGCGGTGGCCCTGGGGCCCTGAAGGGTTCTCGTAAACAGAGGCTTTGACACAGCTCCAACGTGCATGTTTCCCATGTGTAGATGAGATTTGTTCTGATGGGTGAGTCAAGAAACAGCCATATGCTGGTATTGAAATCCAGGCCTCTGAGGAGAGAAGCCTGGAAACCAAAGCAATGGATCCGATTAGTGCCTAGGGGCCTGTTCGTACCTTTTTACCTCTGGGGACATCAGTCTACGGGTCTGAGTGCAGGTAGGTGCTCAGATGGGCTCAGATTGCCCCTGTTTGTCCTGGGAAGCCACAACTCTTGGGATGGCCTCAGGGACTTTGGAGGTTATCCTACTAGTAGGGTTGTGGCCATTGGAATGGGCACATACAATTCCCTTGGAGAGGGCAAGTACAGTCCTCAGGTTTGGCTCCAGGGCCCTGAGCCTGTCGGGTGTGTAGGCCAGAGCTGATTGGACAGTTGTCTGAAAACACAAACTCGGCTTATGTTTTGGGTCATAGGTATGGCAGGACTGATCTACAGACCATGAGGAGAACACTTCGGGATATGAAAAAAGGGCGAGTGTGAGGCTCTTGCTCAAGTTTTTGTCTCTGGATATCGTGTCACTCATGGTCGTGAAATTGCCGGGTGACTTCAAGGGAAATTGACGAGTCTTACTCTCTGGGGGTTCGGTCCCGTCCAAAGAGTTTGGGGTCATTCTGGGGATGGAAGCAGTCCGTTTTTTTGTTGTTGTTGTCGATTTGTTTCATTTTGTTTTTCAACCTCAGATGTCCCACCAAATGAGGGATTCCAGAGGAAAGCCCTGGGGTGGGGCGACTGGACAACCAGAAATCTGGTTAAAAATTGGGGACTAGGGACATGTCAAGCCCATTATGACATCTAATGGTCCAGCCACTGAGAGGACTTACTAGAGTACAGGACTCACCCTGAGGTCACAATGGGTGTTTATGCTCTCCTTGCACTCAAGAATGGGCGGGGCCTCAGGGAGAATGCTGGTTTCTCCTACACTGAACGTTGGACAACATGCCAACCACAAGGTTTCTTGCCATGGGTCAGTAAGAGTTCTGATTTCTGCATCACAGTCACCCGTGGGCAGTGATTGGAGATAAGGTCTAGGTTCTGAAGCCTGAAAACTGAGGTAGGGAAGAGATGATGACCTAAGGCCATGGCGGGTCTGATGTGCTCAGCGTGCGGTCAGCTGTCTGGGTGTTGGTCAGCAGGTCCGGGCTCAGGTTGTGTCAGACACTGCATTAGTGCCCAGGTTAGACTATATAATTTGGGTACATTCGAGTGCCGTGTAGGTTTATCTTCATTTAAGCTGCCTGGGCTGCTCATTAGGCAATATATTTTTTCTAGAGGGCAGGCAGAGTGCTTCATTGTCGGTCCGGAATTGCCAAACTTGAGGGCTTCGGGGCCAGGAGAGTGAGGACGGAAGTCTGAGAACACAAGCTAGACTTCGGATTCAGGGTGAGGGCACGGCAGGTACCCCCTGCAGATCTGAACCAATATCTCATGCATCTGAAGTCAGGGCGAGGATCCGACGTTGGCTCAGGTTGGAGTTTCTGTGCATGACGGCCCCTTCATGAAGGGAGCGGAATCTCGAGGCCATGGAGGTTTTCCACGTTGGGAGATGTGGGATGCCCCCTTCAAGGATTCCTTCTGCGGGACAATTGAGACCTGTTGGACAGCTCCAGGACATCCCATATGGAATGACTCCAGAGCAGAGTTCGAGGATGGATGCCTGGGAAGTCTGCCTCGCCTTCCAACTGTCTCCTAGCAACAAGACAGTTTAGATCTAATGGATCTGCGGGAGCAACCGGGGTGGCTGAGTTGAAATGCACTTTCCAGAGGATGGGTCCTAACGTGTGTTTGTGTCCATGAGGGCCTTGGAATGGGGAGGTGGCACCGGGACCCTGAAGTATTCTCCTAAGCTTTGGCATAGCTCCCATGCACAAGTTTCCTTGTGGAGACGAGATTTGTTCTGATGGGTGCCTCAGGAAAACCCCTCTGCTGGTATTGGAATCCAGGCTTTTGAGGAGACATGCCTGTAAACCAAAGCAATGGATCCGATATGGCCTCGGGTCCTGTCTGGTTCAATCTTCTTGGTATGAGTGGAGGTAGATGAGTGGAGGTAGATGCTCAGCCGGTATCAACGGCCCTTTTTTGTCCCGGGCGACCTACACTATTCGGATGGCCTCAGGGACTTTGGAGGGTTCTCCTAATTTGTACGATTTTTGACAATGGAATGGGCAGAATTCCCATGGATTGGGTGGGGGCAGTCCTAATGGGTGGCTCCAGGGACCCCAGCCTGGAGGGAGTGTGGCCCAGGACTTTGAGGACAGAAGACTGAAAACACAAACTCAGCTTAAGTTTGGGGACGTAGGTATGGCACGCCCGAACTACAAACCATGAGAAGAACTCTTCAGGATATGAAGAATGAGCGAGTCTGAGGCGCTTGCTTAGGCTTTTGTCTCTGGATTTTGTTTCAGCGATGGCCGTGGAATGTTGGGGAGGTCTCATGGGCCATGGACGAATCTTCCTCTCTGTGGATTTTGCCCGATCCCAATTGTTTTTCGTCAATCTGTGGGATGGGAGGACTCCTTTCAGGTTTGTTACCTCAGGTGTCCCACCAAAAGAGGAATTCCAAAGCAGAGCCCTGGGGAAGAGTGAAGGGACAACCCGAACTATGGTTAAAAATTGGGGCCTAGGGGCATGGCAAGCCCAATATGCTGTCTCTTCATATAGGCCCTGAGAGGCCTTACCTGAGGACTGGGCTCAGGCTGAGGGTCACAATGTGTGTTTGTGACCAATGTGGCCCGCAAGCATGGGCTGGGCCTCATGGGCCACGCTTGTTTCAACTACACTGAACGTTGGACAACATGCCAACCACAAGGTTTCTTGCCATGGGGAAAGAGTTCTGATTTCTGCATCATTTTCAACCCTGGGCAGTGGTTGGAGATAAGGTCTAGGTTCTGGAGCCTGAAAACCGCAGTTGGGAAGAGATGACGACCTAAGGCCATGGCGGGTCCGATGTGCTCAGTGTGCGGCCAGCTGTCTGGGTGGGACCAGGAGGTCCAGGCTCAGGCTGGGTCAGAAGGGGAAATAGTGCCCAGGTCAGCCTATATGTTTGGGGTACAGCCGAATGGCCTGCAGGTTGATCCTCATTTGGGGATTCGGGGTAGCCCTGAGGTCAATATTTTACTTCTGTAGGGCAGGCAGAGTTCTGGATTGCCAAACTGGAGGCCTTTTGGGCCAGTAGTCTGAGGACCGAGTCTGAGAACCCAAGCTAGGCCTAGGTTTCTGGGTGAGGATATGGCAGGCACAGTCAACAGAACTCAATCGAGATCTCGTGCATCTGAAGTCAGGGCAAGGATCAGACGATCGCTCAGGTTGGACTTTCTGCCCTGATGGCCCTTTCTTGAAGGGGGTTGGATCACGAGGACATGGGGGTTTTCCCACGATGGGAGTTGTGAGAAGCTCCAAACTGCAAAGATTCTTCTGCAGGACAATTGAGACCTGTTGGTTGGCTCCAGGCCAACGATTCCGAGCAGGGTTCTAAGGATGGATGGCTGGGTAGCCCACCTCGCATTCCAATTGTCTCCAAGCAACAAGACAGGTTAGATCTGCTGGATGTGGGGGGCAACCGAGGAGGCTGAGTTGAAATGGACTCTCCTGTGGATGTGTCCTAATATGTTTTTGTGTCTATGGAGACCTTGGAATGAAGCGGTGGCCCTGGGGCCCTGAAGGGTTCTCCTAAACAGAGGCTTTGACACAGCTCCAACGTGCATGTTTCCCATGTGTAGATGAGATTTGTTCTGATGGGTGAGTCAAGAAACAGCCATATGCTGGTATTGAAATCCAGGCCTCTGAGGAGAGAAGCCTGGAAACCAAAGCAATGGATCCGATTAGTGCCCAGGGGCCTGTTCGTTCCTTTTTACCTCTGGGGACATCAGTCTACGGGTCTGAGTGCAGGTAGGTGCTCAGATGGGCTCAGATTGCCCCTGTTTGTCCTGGGAAGCCACAACTCTTGGGATGGCCTCAGGGACTTTGGAGGTTATCCTACTAGTAGGGTTGTGGCCATTGGAATGGGCACATACAATTCCCTTGGAGAGGGCAAGTACAGTCCTCAGGTTTGGCTCCAGGGCCCTGAGCCTGTCGGGTGTGTAGGCCAGAGCTGTTTGGACAGTTGTCTGAAAATACAAACTCGGCTTATGTTTTGGGTCATAGGTATGGCAGGACTGATCTACAGACCATGAGGAGAACTCTTCGGGATATGAAAAAAGGGCGAGTGTGAGGCTCTTGCTCAAGTTTTTGTCTCTGGATATCGTGTCACTCATGGTCGTGAAATTGCCGGGTGACTTCATGGGAAATGGACGAGTCTTACTCTCTGGGGGTTCAGTCCCGTCCAAAGAGTTTGGGGTCATTCTGGGGATGGAAGAAGTCCGTTTTTTGGTTGTTGTTGTCGATTTGTTTCATTTTGTTTTTCAACCTCAGATGTCCCACCAAATGAGGGATTCCAGAGTAGAGCCCTGGGGTGGGGCGACTGGACAACCAGAAATCTGGTTAAAAATTGGGGACTAGGGACATGTCAAGCCCATTATGACATCTAATGGTCCAGCCACTGAGAGGACTTACTAGAGGACAGGACTCACGCTGAGGTCACAATGCGTGTTTATGCTCTCGTCGCACTCAAGAATGGGCGGGGCCTCAGGGTGAATGCTGGTTTCTCCTACACTGAACGTTTGACAACATGCCAACCACAAGGTTTCTTGCCACGGGTCAGGAAGAGTTCTGATTTCTGCATCACAGTCACCCGTGGGCAGTGATTGGAGATAAGGTCTAGGTTCTGAAGCCTGAAAACTGAGGTAGGGAAGAGATGATGACCTAAGGCCAGGGCGGGTCTGATGTGCTCAGCGTGCGGTCAGCTGTCTGGGTGTTGGTCAGCAGGTCCGGGCTCAGGTTGTGTCAGACACTGCATTAGTGCCCAGGTTAGACTATATAATTTGGGTACATTCGAGTGCCGTGTAGGTTTATCTTCATTTAAGCTGCCTGGGCTGCTCATTAGGCAATATATTTTTTCTAGAGGGCAGGCAGAGTGCTTCATTGTCGGTCCGGAATTGCCAAACTTGAGGGCTTCGGGGCCAGGAGAGTGAGGACGGAAGTCTGAGAACACAAGCTAGACTTCGGATTCAGGGTGAGGGCACGGCAGGTACCCCCTGCAGATCTGAACCAATATCTCATGCATCTGAAGTCAGGGCGAGGATCCGACGTTGGCTCAGGTTGGAGTTTCTGTGCATGACGGCCCCTTCATGAAGGGAGCGGAATCTCGAGGCCATGGAGGTTTTCCACGTTGGGAGATGTGGGATGCCCCCTTCAAGGATTCCTTCTGCGGGACAATTGAGACCTGTTGGACAGCTCCAGGACATCCCATATGGAATGACTCCAGAGCACCATTCGAGGATGGATGCCTGGGAAGTCCGCCTCGCCTTCCAATTGTCTCCTAGCAACAAGACAGTTTAGATCTAATGGATCTGCGGGAGCAACCGGGGTGGCTGAGTTGAAATGCACTTTCCAGAGGATGGGTCCTAATGTGTGTTTGTGTCCATGAGGGCCTTGGAATGGGGAGGTGGCACCGAGACCCTGAAGTATTCTCCTAAGCTTTGGCATAGCTCCCATGCACAAGTTTCCTTGTGGAGACGAGATTTGTTCTGATAGGTGCCTCAGGAAATCCCCTCTGCTGGTATTGGAATCCAGGCTTTTGAGGAGACATGCCTGTAAACCAAAGCAATGGATCCGATAATGGCCTCGGGTCCTGTCTGGTTCAATCTTCTTGGTATGAGTGGAGGTAGATGAGTGGAGGAAGATGCTCAGCCGGTATCAACCGCCCTTTTTTGTCCCGGGCGACCTACACTATTGGGATGGCCTCAGGGACTTTGGAGGGTTCTCCTAATTTGTACGATTTTTGACAATGGAATGGGCAGAATTCCCATGGATTGGGTGGGGGCAGTCCTAATGTGTGGCTCCAGGGTCCCCAGCCTGGAGGGAGTGTGGCCCAGGACTTTGAGGACAGAAGACTGAAAACACAAACTCAGCTTAAGTTTGGGGACGTAGGTATGGCACGCCCGATCTACAAACCATGAGAAGAACTCTTCAGGATATGAAGAATGAGCGAGTCTGAGTCGCTTGCTCAGGCTTTTACCTCTGGATTTTGTTTCAGCGATGGCCGTGGAATGTTGGGGAGGTCTCATGGGCCATGGACGAATCTTCCTCTCTGTGGATTTGGCCCGATCCCAATTGTTTTTCGTCAATCTGTGGGATGGGAGGACTCCTTTCAGGTTTGTAACCTCTGGTGTCCCACCAAAAGAGGAATTCCAAAGCAGAGCCCAGGGGAAGAGTGAAGGGACACCCCGAACTATGGTTAAAAATTGGAGCCTAGGGGCATGGCAAGCCCAATATGCTGTCTCTTCATATAGGCCCTGAGAGGCCTTACCTGAGGACTGGGCTCAGGCTCAGGGTCACAATGTGTGTTTGTGACCAATGTGGCCCGCAAGCATGGGCTGGGCCTCATGGGCCACGCTTGTTTCAACTACACTGAACGTTGGACAACATGCCAAGCACAAGGTTTCTTGCCATGGGGAAAGAGTTCTGATTTCTGCATCATTTTCAACCATGGGCAGTGGTTGGAGATAAGGTCTAGGTTCTGGAGCCTGAAAACCGAAGTTGGGAAGAGATGACGACCTAAGGCCATGGCGGGTCCGATGTGCTCAGTGTGCGGCCAGCTGTCTGGGTGGGACCAGGAGGTCCAGGCTCAGGCTGGGTCAGAAGGGGAAATAGTGCCCAGGTCAGCCTATATGTTTGGGGTACAGCCGATTGGCGTGCAGGTTGATCCTCATTTGGGGTTTCGGGGTAGCCCTGAGGGCAATGTTTTACTTCTGTAGGGCAGGCAGAGTGCGGCATTGTAGTTCTGGATTGCCAAACTGGAGGGCTTGTGGGCCAGTAGTCTGAGGACGGAGTCTGAGAACCCAAGCTAGGCCTAGGTTTCTGGGTGAGGATATGGCAGGCACAATCTACAGACCTCAATAGAGATCTCATGCATCTGAAGTCAGGGCAAGGATCAGACGATCGCTCAGGTTGGACTTTCTGCCCTGATGGCCCTTTCTTGAATGGGGTTGGATCACGAGGACATGGGGGTTTTCCCACGATGGGAGTTGTGAGAAGCTCCAAACTGCAAAGATTCTTCTGCAGGACAATTGAGACCTGTTGGTTGGCTCCAGGCCAACGATTCCGAGCAGGGTTCTAAGGATGGATGGCTGGGTAGCCCACCTCGCATTCCAATTGTCTCCAAGCAACAAGACAGGTTAGATCTGCTGGATGTGGGGGGCCACCGAGGAGGCTGAGTTGAAATGGACTCTCCTGTGGATGTGTCCTAATATGTTTTTGTGTCTATGGAGACCTTGGAATGAAGCGGTGGCCATGGGGCCCTGAAGGGTTCTCCTAAACAGAGGCTTTGACACAGCTCCAACGTGCATGTTTCCCAAGTGTAGATGAGATTTGTTATGATGGGTGAGTCAAGAAACAGCCATATGCTGGTATTGAAATCCAGGCCTATGAGGAGAGTTTCCTGGAAACCAAAGCAATGGATCCGATTAGTGCCTAGGGTCCTGTTCGTTCCTTTTTACCTCTGGGGACATCAGTCTACGGGTCTGAGTGCAGGTAGGTGCTCAGATGGGCTCAGATTGCCCCTGTTTGTCCTGGGAAGCCACAACTATTGGGATGGCCTCAGGGACTTTGGAGGTTATCCTACTAGTAGGGTTGTGGCCATTGGAATGGGCACATACAATTCCCTTGGAGAGGGCAAGTACAGTCCTCAGGTTTGGCTCCAGGGCCCTGAGCCTGTAGGGTGTGTAGGCCAGAGCTGTTTGGACAGTTGTCTGAAAATACAAACTCGGCTTATGTTTTGGGTCATAGGTATGGCAGGACTGATCTACAGACCATGAGGAGAACACTTCGGGATATGAAAAAAGGGCGAGTGTGAGGCTCTTGCTCAAGTTTTTGTCTCTGGATATCGTGTCACTCATGGTCGTGAAATTGCCGGGTGACTTCATGGGAAATGGACGAGTCTTACTCTCTGGGGGTTCGGTCCCGTCCAAAGAGTTTGTGGTCATTCTGGGGATGGAAGAAGTCCGTATTTTGTTGTTGTTGTCGATTTGTTTCATTTTGTTTTTCAACCTCAGATGTCCCACCAAATGAGGGATTCCAGAGTAGAGCCCTGGGGTGGGGCGACTGGACAACCAGAAATCTGGTTAAAAATTGGGGACTAGGGACATGTCAAGCCCATTATGACATCTAATGGTCCAGCCACTGAGAGGACTTACTAGAGGACAGGACTCACGCTGAGGTCACAATGCGTGTTTATGCTCTCGTCGCACTCAAGAATGGGCGGGGCCTCAGGGTGAATGCTGTTTTCTCCTACACTGAACGTTGGACAACATGCCAACCACAAGGTTTCTTGCCATGGGTCAGGAAGAGTTCTGATTTCAGCATCACAGTCACCCGTGGGCAGTGATTGGAGATAAGGTCTAGGTTCTGAAGCCTGAAAACTGAGGTAGGGAAGAGATGATGACCTAAGGCCAGGGCGGGTCTGATGTGCTCAGGGTGCGGTCAGCTGTCTGGGTGTTGGTCAGCAGGTCCGGGCTCAGGTTGTGTCAGACACTGCATTAGTGCCCAGGTTAGACTATATAATTTGGGTACATTCGAGTGCCGTGTAGGTTTATCTTCATTTAAGCTGCCTGGGCAGCTCATTAGGCAATATATTTTTTCTAGAGGGCAGGCAGAGTGCTTCATTGTCGGTCCGGAATTGCCAAACTTGAGGGCTTCGGGGCCAGGAGAGTGAGGACGGAAGTCTGAGAACACAAGCTAGACTTCGGATTCAGGGTGAGGGCACGGCAGGTACCCCCTGCAGATCTGAACCAATATCTCATGCATCTGAAGTCAGGGCGAGGATCCGACGTTGGCTCAGGTTGGAGTTTCTGTGCATGACGGCCCCTTCATGAAGGGAGCGGAATCTCGAGGCCATGGAGGTTTTCCACGTTGGGAGATGTGGGATGCCCCCTTCAAGGATTCCTTCTGCGGGACAATTGAGACCTGTTGGACAGCTCCAGGACATCCCATATGGAATGACTCCAGAGCACCATTCGAGGATGGATGCCTGGGAAGTCCGCCTCGCCTTCCAATTGTCTCCTAGCAACAAGACAGTTTAGATCTAATGGATCTGCGGGAGCAACCGGGGTGGCTGAGTTGAAATGCACTTTCCAGAGGATGGGTCCTAATGTGTGTTTGTGTCCATGAGGGCCTTGGAATGGGGAGGTGGCACCGGGACCCTGAAGTATTCTCCTAAGATTTGGCATAGCTCCCATGCACAAGTTTCCTTGTGGAGACGAGATTTGTTCTGATGGGTGCCTCAGGAAATCCCCTCTGCTGGTATTGGAATCCAGGCTTTTGAGGAGACATGCCTGTAAACCAAAGCAATGGATCCGATAATGGCCTCGGGTCCTGTCTGGTTCAATCTTCTTGGTATGAGTGGAGGTAGATGAGTGGAGGAAGATTCTCAGCTGGTATCAACCGCCCTTTTTTGTCCCGGGCGACCTACTCTATTGGGATGGCCTCAGGGTCTTTGGAGGGTTCTCCTAATTTGTACGATTTTTGACAATGGAATGGGCAGAATTCCCATGGATTGGGTGGGGGCAGTCCTAATGTGTGGCTCCAGGGGCCCCAGCCTGGAGGGAGTGTGGCCCAGGACTTTGAGGACAGAAGACTGAAAACAAAAACTCAGCTTAAGTTTGGGGACGAAGGTATGGCACTCCCGATCTACAAACCATGAGAAGAACTCTTCAGGATATGAAGAATGAGCGAGTCCGAGGCGCTTGCTCAGGCTTTTGTCTCTGGATTTTGTTTCAGCGATGGCCGTGGAATGTTGGGGAGGTCTCATGGGCCATGGACGAATCTTCCTCTCTGTGGATTTGGCCCGATCCCAATTGTTTTTCGTCAATCTGTGGGATGGGAGGACTCCTTTCAGGTTTGTTACCTCTGGTGTCCCACCAAAAGAGGAATTCCAAAGCAGAGCCCTGGGGAAGAGTGAAGGGACACCCCGAAATATGGTTAAAAATTGGGGCCTAGGGGCATGGCAAGCCCAATATGCTGTCTCTTCATATAGGTCCTGAGAGGCCTTACCTGAGGACTGGGCTCAGGCTGAGGGTCACAATGTGTGTTTGTGACCAATGTGGCCCGCAAGCATGGGCTGGGCCTCATGGGCCACGCTTGTTTCAACTACACTGAACGTTGGACAACATGCCAAGCACAAGGTTTCTTACCATGGGGAAAGAGTTCTGATTTCTGCATCATTTTCAACCCTGGGCAGTGGTTGGAGATAAGGTCTAGGTTCTGGAGCCTGAAAACCGCAGTTGGGAAGAGATGACGTCCTAAGGCCATGGCGGGTCTGATGTGCTCAGTGTGCGGCCAGCTGTCTGGGTGGGACCAGGAGGTCCAGGCTCAGGCTGGGTCAGAAGGGGAAATAGTGCCCATGTCAGCCGATATGTTTGGGGTACCGCCGATTGGCATGCAGGTTGATCCTCATTTGGGGTTTCGGGGTAGCCCTGAGGGCAATGTTTTACTTCTGTAGGGCAGGCAGAGTGCGGCATTGTAGTTCTGGATTGCCAAACTGGAGGGCTTGTGGGCCAGTAGTCTGAGGACGTAGTCTGAGAACCCAAGCTAGGCCTAGGTTTCTGGGTGAGGATATGGCAGGCACAATCTACAGACCTCAATAGAGATCTCGTGCATCTGAAGTCAGGGCAAGGATTAGACGATCGCTCAGGTTGGACTTTCTGCCCTGATGGCCCTTTCTTGAAGGGGGTTGGATCACGAGGACATGGGGGTTTTCCCACGATGGGAGTTGTGAGAAGCTCCAAACTGCAAAGATTCTTCTGCAGGACAATTGAGACCTGTTGGTTGGCTCCAGGCCAACGATTCCGAGCAGGGTTCTAAGGATGGATGGCTGGGTAGCCCACCTCGCATTCCAATTGTCTCCAAGCAACAAGACAGGTTAGATCTGCTGGATGTGGGGGGCAACCGAGGAGGCTGAGTTGAAATGGACTCTCCTGTGGATGTGTCCTAATATGTTTTTGTGTCTATGGAGACCTTGGAATGAAGCGGTGGCCCTGGGGCCCTGAAGGGTTCTCCTAAACAGAGGCTTTGACACAGCTCCAACGTGCATGTTTCCCATGTGTAGATGAGATTTGTTCTGATGGGTGAGTCAAGAAACAGCCATATGCTGGTATTGAAATCCAGGCCTCTGAGGAGAGATGCCTGGAAACCAAAGCAATGGATCCGATTAGTGCCTAGGGGCCTGTTCGTTCCTTTTTACCTCTGGGGACATCAGTCTACGGGTCTGAGTGCAGATAGGTGCTCAGATGGGCTCAGATTGCCCCTGTGTGTCCTGGGAAGCCACAACTATTGGGATGGCCTCAGGGACTTTGGAGGTTATCCTACTAGTAGGGTTGTGGCCATTGGAATGGGCACATACAATTCCCTTGGAGAGGGCAAGTACAGTCCTCAGGTTTGGCTCCAGGGCCCTGAGCCTGTAGGGTGTGTAGGCCAGAGCTGTTTGGACAGTTGTCTGAAAACACAAACTCGGCTTATGTTTTGGGTCATAGGTATGGCAGGACTGATCTACAGACCATGAGGAGAATAATTCGGGATATGAAAAAAGGGCGAGTGTGAGGCTCTTGCTCAAGTTTTTGTCTCTGGATATCGTGTCACTCATGGTCGTGAAATTGCCGGGTGACTTCATGGGAAATGGACGAGTCTTACTCTCTGGGGGTTCGGTCCCGTCCAAAGAGTTTGGGGTCATTCTGGGGATGGAAGAAGTCCGTTTTTTTGTTGTTGTTGTCGATTTGTTTCATTTTGTTTTTCAACCTCAGATGTCCCACCAAATGAGGGATTCCAGAGTAGAGCCCTGGGGTGGGGCGACTGGACAACCAGAAATCTGGTTAAAAATTGGGGACTAGGGACATGTCAAGCCCATTATGACATCTAATGGTCCAGCCACTGAGAGGACTTACTAGAGGACAGGACTCACGCTGAGGTCACAATGCGTGTTTATGCTCTCGTCGCACTCAAGAATGGGCGGGGCCTCAGGGTGAATGCTGATTTCTCCTACAATGAAGGTTGGACAACATGCCAACCACAAGTTTTTTTGCCAAGGGTCAGGAAGAGTTCTGATTTCTTCATTACAGTCACCCGTGGGCAGTGATTGGAGATAAGGTCTAGGTTCTGAAGCCTGAAAACTGAGGTAGGGAAGAGATGATGACCTAAGACCATGGCGGGTCTGATGTGCTCAGCGTGCGGTCTGCTGTCTGGGTGTTGGTCAGCAGGTCCGGGCTCAGGTTGTGTCAGACAGTGCATTAGTGCCCAGGTTAGACTAATAATTTGGGTACATTCGAGTGCCGTGTAGGTTTATCCTCATTTAAGCTGCCTGGGCTGCTCATTAGGCAATATATATTTTCTAGAGGGCAGGCAGAGTGCTTCCTTGTCGGTCCGGAATTGCCAAACTTGAGGGCTTCGGGGCCAGGAGAGTGAGGACGGAAGTCTGAGAACACAAGCTAGACTTCGGATTCAGGGTGAGGGCACGGCAGGTACCCCCTGCAGATCTGAACCAATATCTCATGCATCTGAAGTCAGGGCGAGGATCCGACGTTGGCTCAGGTTGGAGTTTCTGTGCATGACGGCCCCTTCATGAAGGGAGCGGAATCTCGAGGCCATGGAGGTTTTCCACGTTGGGAGATGTTGGATGCCCCCTTCAAGGATTCCTTCTGCGGGACAATTGAGACCTGTTGGACAGCTCCAGGACATCCCCTATGGAATGACTCCAGAGCACCGTTCGAGGATGGATGCCTGGGAAGTCCGCCTCGCCTTCCAATTGTCTCCTAGCAACAAGACAGTTTAGATCTAATGGATCTGCGGGAGCAACCGGGGTGGCTGAGTTGAAATGCACTTTCAAGAGGATGTGTCCTAACGTGTGTTTGTGTCCATGAGGGCCTTGGAATGGGGAGGTGGCACCGGGACCCTGAAGTATTCTCCTAAGCTTTGGCATAGCTCCCATGCACAAGTTTCCTTGTGGAGACGAGTTTTGTTCTGATGGGTGCCTCAGGAAATCCCCTCTGCTGGTATTGGAATCCAGGCTTTTGAGGAGACATGCCTGTAAACCAAAGCAATGGATCCGATAATGGCCTCGGGTCCTGTCTGGTTCAATCTTCTTGGTATGAGTGGAGGTAGATGAGTGGAGGTAGATGCTCAGCCGGTATTACCCGCCCTTTTTTGTCCCGGGCGACCTACACTATTGGGATGGCCTCAGGGACTTTGGAGGGTTCTCCTAATTTGTACGATTTTTGACAATGGAATGGGCAGAATTCCCATGGATTGGGTGGGGGCAGTCCTAATGTGTGGCTCCAGGGGCCCCAGCCTGGAGGGAGTGTGGCCCAGGACTTTGAGGACAGAAGACTGAAAACACAAACTCAGCTTAAGTTTGGGGACGTAGGTATGGCACGCCCGATCTACAAACCATGAGAAGAAATCTTCAGGATATGAAGAATGAGCGAGTCTGAGGCGCTTGCTCAGGCTTTTGTCTCTGGATTATGTTTCAGCGATGGCCGTGGAATGTTGGGGAGGTCTCATGGGCCATGGACGAATATTCCTCTCTGTGGATTTGGCCCGATCCCAATTGTTTTTCGTCAATCTGTGGGATGGGAGGACTCCTTTCAGGTTTGTTACCTCAGGTGTCCCACCAAAAGAGGAATTCCAAAGCAGAGCCCTGGGGAAGAGTGAAGGGACTCCCCGAACTATGGTTAAAAATTGGGGCCTAGGGGCATGGCAAGCCCAATATGCTGTCTCTTCATATAGGCCCTGAGAGGCCTTACCTGAGGACTGGGCTCAGGCTGAGGGTCACAATGTGTGTTTGTGACCAATGTGGCCCGCAAGCATGGGCTGGGCCTCATGGGCCACGCTTGTTTCAACTACACTGAACGTTGGACAACATGCCAAGCACATGGTTTCTTGCCATGGGGAAAGAGTTCTGATTTCTGCATCATTTTCAACCCTGGGCAGTGGTTGGAGATAAGGTCTAGGTTCTGGAGCCTGAAAACCGCAGTTGGGAAGAGATGACGACCTAAGGCCATGGCGGTTCCGATGTGCTCAGTGTGCGGCCAGCTGTCTGGGTGGGACCAGAGGTCCAGGCTCAGGATGGGTCAAAGGGGAAATAGTGCCCAGATCAGCCTATATGTTTGGGGTACAGCCGATTGGCGTGCAGGTTGATCCTCATTTGGGATTTCGGGGTAGCCCTGAGGGCAATGTTTTACTTCTGTAGGGCAGGCAGAGTGCGGCATTGTAGTTCTGGATTGCCAAACTGGAGGGCTTGTGGGCCAGTAGTCTGAGGACGGAGTCTGAGAACCCAAGCTAGGCCTAGGTTTCTGGGTGAGGATATGGCAGGCACAATCTACAGACCTCAATAGAGATTTCGTGCATCTGAAGTCAGGGCAAGGATCAGACGATCAGTCAGGTTGGACTTTCTGCCCTGATGGCCCTTTCTTGAAGGGGGTTGGATCACGAGGACATGGGGTTTTCCCACGATGGGAGTTGTGAGAAGCTCCAAACTGCAAAGATTCTTCTGCAGGACAATTGAGACCTGTTGGTTGGCTCCAGGCCAACGATTCCGAGCAGGGTTCTAGAGATGGATGGCTGGGTAGCCCACCTCGCATTCCAATGGTCTCCAAGCAACAATACAGGTTAGATCTGCTGGATGTGGGGGGCAACCGAGGAGGCTGAGTTGAAATGGACTCTCCTGTGGATGTGTCCTAATATGTTTTTGTGTCTATGGAGACCTTGGAAAGAAGCGGTGGCCCTGGGGCCCTGAAGGGTTCTCCTAAACAGAGGCTTTGACACAGCTCCAACGTGCATGTTTCCCATGTGTAGATGAGATTTGTTCTGATGGGTGAGTCAAGAAACAGCCATATGCTGGTACTGAAATCCAGGCCTCTGAGGAGAGATGGTTGGAAACCAAAGCAATGGATCCGATTAGTGACTAGGGGCCTGTTCATTCCTTTTTACCTCTGGGGACACCAGTCTACGGGTCTGAGTGCAGGTAGGTGCTCAGATGGGCTCAGATTACCCCTGTTTGTCCTGGGAAGCCACAACTCTTGGGATGGCCTCAGGGACTTTGGAGGTTATCCTACTAGTAGGGTTGTGGCCATTGGAATGGGCACATACAATTCCCTTGGAGAGGGCAAGTACAGTCCTCAGTTTTGGCTCAAGGGCCCTGAGCCTGTAGGGTGTGTAGGCCAGAGCTGTTTGGACAGTTGTCTGAAAACACAAACTCGGCTTATGTTTTGGGTCATAGGTATGGCAGGACTGATCTACAGACCATGAGGAGAACACTTCGGGATATGAAAAAAGGGCGAGTGTGAGGCTCTTGCTCAAGTTTTTGTCTCTGGATATCGTGTCACTCATGGTCGTGAAATTGCCGGGTGACTTCATGGGAAATGGACGAGTCTTACTCTCTGGGGGTTCGGTCCCGTCCAAAGAGTTTGGGGTCATTCTGGGGATGGAAGAAGTCCGTTTTTTTGTTGTTGTTGATTTTTTTCATTTTGTTTTTCAACCTCAGATGTCCCACCAAATGAGGGATTCCAGAGTAGAGCCCTGGGGTGGGGCGACTGGACAACCAGAAATCTGGTTAAAAATTGGGGACTAGGGACATGTCAAGCCCATTATGACATCTAATGGTCTAGCCAATGAGAGGACTTACTAGAGGACAGGACTCACGCTGAGGTCACAATGCGTGTTTATGCTCTCGTCGCACTCAGGAATGGGCGGGGCCTCAGGGTGAATGCTGGTTTCTCCTACACTGAACGTTGGACAACATGCCAACCACAAGGTTTCTTGCCATGGGTCAGGAAGAGTTCTGATTTCAGCATCACAGTCACCCGTGGGCAGTGATTGGAGATAAGGTCTAGGTTCTGAAGCCTGAAAACTGAGGTAGGGAAGAGATGATGACCTAAGGCCATGGCGGTTCTGATGTGCTCAGCGTGCGGTCAGCTGTCTGGGTGTTGGTCAGCAGGTCCGGGCTCAGGTTGTGTCAGACAGTGCATTAGTGCCCAGGTTAGACTATATAATTTGGGTACATTCGAGTGCCGTGTAGGTTTATCCTCATTTAAGCTGCCTGGGCTGTTCATTAGGCAATATATTTTTTCTAGAGGGCAGGCAGAGTGCTTCATTGTCGGTCCGGAATTGCCAAACTTGAGGGCTTCGGGGCCAGGAGAGTGAGGACGGAAGTCTGAGAACACAAGCTAGACTTCGGATTCAGGGTGAGGGCACGGCAGGTACCCCCTGCAGATCTGAACCAATATCTCCTGCATCTGAAGTCAGGGCGAGGATCCGACGTTGGCTCAGGTTGGAGTTTCTGTGCATGATGGCCCCTTCATGAAGGGAGCGGAATCTCGAGGCCATGGAGGTTTTCCACGTTGGGAGATGTTGGATGCCCCCTTCAAGGATTCCTTCTGCGGGATATTGAGACCTGTTGGACAGCTCCAGGACATCCCATATGGAATGACTCCAGGGCACCGTTCGAGGATGGATGCCTGGGAAGTCCGCCTCGCCTTCCAATTGTCTCCTAGCAACAAGACAGTTTAGATCTAATGGATCTGCGAGAGCAACCGGGGTGGCTGAGTTGAAATGCACTTTCCAGAGGATGGGTCCTAACGTGTGTTTGTGTCCATGAGGGCCTTGGAATGGGGAGGTGGCACCGGGACCCTGAAGTATTCTCCTAAGCTTTGGCATAGCTCCCATGCACAAGTTTCCATGTGGAGACGAGATTTGTTCTGATGGGTGCCTCAGGAAATTCCCTCTGCTGGTATTGGAATCCAGGCTTTTGAGGAGACATGCCTGTAAACCAAAGCAATGGATCCGATAATGGCCTCGGGTCCTGTCTGGTTCAATCTTCTTGGTATGAGTGGAGGTAGATGAGTGGAGGTAGATGCTCAGCCGGTATTACCCGCCCTTTTTTGTCCCGGGCGACCTACACTATTGGGATGGCCTCAGGGACTTTGGAGGGTTCTCCTAATTTGTACGATTTTTGACAATGGAATGGGCAGAATTCCCATGGATTGGGTGGGGGCAGTCCAAATGTGTGGCTCCAGGGGCCCCAGCCTGGAGGGAGTGTGGCCCAGGACTTTGAGGACAGAAGACTGAAAACACAAACTCAGCTTAAGTTTGGGGACGTAGGTATGGCATGCCCGATCTACAAACCATGAGAAGAACTCTTCAGGATATGAAGAATGAGCGAGTCTGAGGCGCTTGCTCAGGCTTTTGTCTCTGGATTTAGTTTCAGCGATGGCCGTGGAATGTTGGGGAGGTCTCATGGGCCATGGACGAATCTTCCTCTCTGTGGATTTGGCCCGATCCCAATTGTTTTTCGTCAATCTGTGGGATGGGAGGACTCCTTTCAGGTTTGTTACCTCAGGTGTCCCACCAAAAGAGGAATTCCAAAGCAGAGCCCTGGGGAAGAGTGAAGGGACAACCCGAACTATGGTTAAAAATTGGGGCCTAGGGGCATGGCAAGCCCAATATGCTGTCTCTTCATATAGGCCCTGAGAGGCCTTACCTGAGGACTGGGCTCAGGCTGAGGGTCACAATGTGTGTTTGTGACCAATGTGGCCCGCAAGCATGGGCTGGGCCTCATGGGCCACTCTTGTTTCAACTACACTGAACGTTGGACAACATGCCAAGCACAAGGTTTCTTGCCATGGGGAAAGAGTTCTGATTTCTGCATCATTTTCAACCCTGGGCAGTGGTTGGAGATAAGGTCTAGGTTCTGGAGCCTGAAAACCGCAGTTGGGAAGAGATGACGACCTAAGGCCATGGCGGGTCCGATGTGCTCAGTGTGCGTCCAGCTGTATGGGTGGGACCAGGAGTTCCATGCTCAGGCTTGGTCAGAAGGGGAAATAGTGCCCAGGTCAGCCTATATGTTTGGGGTACAGCCGAATGGCGTGCAGGTTGATCCTCATTTGGGGTTTCGGGGTAGCCCTGAGGGCAATGTTTTACTTCTGTAGGGCAGGCAGAGTGCGGCATTGTAGTTCTGGATTGCCCAACTGGAGGGCTTGTGGGCCAGTTGTCTGAGGACGGAGTCTGTGAACCCAAGCTAGGCCTAGGTTTCTGGGTGAGGATATGGCAGGCACAATCTACAGACCTCAATAGAGATCTCGTGCATCTGAAGTCAGGGCAAGGATCAGACGATCGCTCAGGTTGGACTTTCTGCCCTGATGGCCCTTTCTTGAAGGGGGTTGGATCACGAGGACATGGGGGTTTTCCCACGATGGGAGTTGTGAGAAGCTCCAAACTGCAAAGATTCTTCTGCAGGACAATTGAGACCTGTTGGTTGGCTCCAGGCCAACGATTCCGAGCAGGGTTCTAAGGATGGATGGCTGGGTAGCCCACCTCGCATTCCAATTGTCTCCAAGCAACAAGACAGGTTAGATCTGCTGGATGTGGGGGGCAACCGAGGAGGCTGAGTTGAAATGGACTTTCCTGTGGATGTGTCCTAATATGTTTTTGTGTCTATGGAGACCTTGGAATGAAGCGGTGGCCCTGGGACCCTGAAGGGTTCTCCTAAACAGAGGCTTTGACACAGCTCCAACGGGCATGTTTCCCATGTGTAGATGAGATTTGTTCCGATGGGTGAGTCAAGAAACAGCCATATGCTGGTATTGAAATCCAGGCCTCTGAGGAGAGATGCCTGGAAACCAAAGCAATGGATCCGATTAGTGCCTAGGGGCCTGTTCGTTCCTTTTCACCTCTGGGGACATCAGTCTACGGGTCTGAGTGCAGGTAGGTGCTCAGATGGGCTCAGATTGCCCCTGTTTGTCCTGGGAAGCCACAACTCTTGGGATGGCCTCAGGGACATTGGAGGTTATCCTACTAGTAGGGTTGTGGCCATTGGAATGGGCACATACAATTCCCTTGGAGAGGGCAAGTACAGTCCTCAGGTTTGGCTCCAGGGCCCTGAGCCTGTAGGGTGTGTAGGCCAGAGCTGTTTGGACAGTTGTCTGAAAACACAAACTCGGCTTGTGTTTTGGGTCATAGGTATGGCAGGACTGATCTACAGACCATGAGGAGAACACTTCGGGATATGAAAAAAGGGCGAGTGTGAGGCTCTTGCTCAAGTTTTTGTCTCTGGATATCGTGTCATTCATGGTCGTGAAATTGCCGGGTGACTTCATGGGAAATGGACGAGTCTTACTCTCTGGGGGTTCGGTCCCGTCCAAAGAGTTTGGGGTCATTCTGGGGATGGAAGAAGTCCGTTTTTTTGTTGTTGTTGTCGATTTGTTTCATTTTGTTTTTCAACCTCAGATGTCCCACCAAATGAGGGATTCCAGAGTAGAGCCCTGGGGTGGGGCGACTGGACAACCAGAAATCTGGTTAAAAATTGGGGACTAGGGACATGTCAAGCCCATTATGACATCTAATGGTCCAGCCACTGAGAGGACTTACTAGAGGACAGGACTCACGCTGAGGTCACAATGCGTGTTTATGCTCTCGTCGCACTCAAGAATGAGCGGGGCCTCAGGGTGAATGCTGATTTCTCCTACACTGAAGGTTGGACAACATGCCAACCACAAGTTTTCTTGCCATGGGTCAGGAAGAGTTCTGATTTCTTCATCACAGTCACCCGTGGGCAGTGATTGGAGATAAGGTCTAGGTTCTGAAGCCTGAAAACTGAGGTAGGGAAGAGATGATGACCTAAGGCCATGGCGGGTCTGATGTGCTCAGCGTGCGGTCAGCTGTCTGGGTGTTGGTCAGCAGGTCCGGGCTCAGGTTGTGTCAGACAGTGCATTAGTGCCCAGGTTAGACTATATAATTTGGGTACATTCGAGTGCCGTGTAGGTTTATCCTCATTTAAGCTGCCTGGGCTGCTCATTAGGCAATATATTTTTTCTAGAGGGCAGGCAGAGTGCTTCATTGTCGGTCCGGAATTGCCAAACTTGAGGGCTTCGGGGCCAGGAGAGTGAGGACGGAAGTCTGAGAACACAAGCTAGACTTCGGATTCAGGGTGAGGGCACGGCAGGTACCCCCTGCAGATCTGAACCAATATCTCCTGCATCTGAAGTCAGGGCGAGGATCCGACGTTGGCTCAGGTTGGAGTTTCTGTGCATGATGGCCCCTTCATGAAGGGAGCGGAATCTCGAGGCCATGGAGGTTTTCCACGTTGGGAGATGTTGGATGCCCCCTTCAAGGATTCCTTCTGCGGGACATTGAGACCTGTTGGACAGCTCCAGGACTTCCCATATGGAATGACTCCAGAGCACCATTCGAGGATGAATGCCTGGGAAGTCCACCTCGCCTTCCAATTGTCTCCTAGCAACAAGACAGTTTAGATCTAATGGATCTGCGGGAGCAACCGGGGTGGCTGAGTTGAAATGCACTTTCCAGAGGATGGGTCCTAACGTGTGTTTGTGTCCATGAGGGCCTTGGAATGGGGAGGTGGCACCGGGACCCTGAAGTATTCTCCTAAGCTTTGGCATAGCTCCCATGCACAAGTTTCCTTGTGGAGACGAGATTTGTTCTGATGGGTGCCTCAGGAAATCCCCTCTGCTGGTATTGGAATCCAGGCTTTTGAGGAGACATGCCTGTAAACCAAAGCAATGGATCTGATAATGGCCTCGGGTCCTGTCTGGTTCAATCTTCTTGGTATGAGTGGAGGTAGATGAGTGGAGGTAGATGCTCAGCCGGTATTACCCGCCCTTTTTTGTCCCGGGCGACCTACACTATTGGGATGGCCTCAGGGACTTTGGAGGGTTCTCCTAATTTGTACGATTTTTGACAATGGAATGGGCAGAATTCCCATGGATTGGGTGGGGGCAGTCCAAATGTGTGGCTCCAGGGGCCCCAGCCTGGAGGGAGTGTGGCCCAGGACTTTGAGGACAGAAGACTGAAAACACAAACTCAGCTTAAGTTTGGGGACGTAGGTATTGCACGCCCGATCTACAAACCATGAGAAGAACTCTTCAGTATATGAAGAATGAGCGAGTCTGAGGCGCTTGCTCAGGCTTTTGTCTCTGGATTTAGTTTCAGCGATGGCCGTGGAATGTTGGGGAGGTCTCATGGGCCATGGACGAATCTTCCTCTCTGTGGATTTGGCCCGATCCCAATTGTTTTTCGTCAATCTGTGGGATGGGAGGACTCCTTTCAGGTTTGTTACCTCAGGTGTCCCACCAAAAGAGGAATTCCAAAGCAGAGCCCTGGGGAAGAGTGAAGGGACAACCCGAACTATGGATAAAAATTGGGGCCTAGGGGCATGGCAAGCCCAATATGCTGTTTCTTCATATAGGCCCTGAGAGGCCTTACCTGAGGACTGGGATCAGGCTGAGGGTCACAATGTGTGTTTGTGACCAATGTGGCCCGCAAGCATGGGCTGGGCCTCATGGGCCACGCTTGTTTCAACTATACTGAACGTTGGACAACATGCCAACCACAAGGTTTCTTGCCATGGGGAAAGAGTTCTGATTTCTGCATCATTTTCAACCCTGGGCAGTGGTTGGAGATAAGGTCTAGGTTCTGGAGCCTGAAAACCGCAGTTGGGAAGAGATGATGACCTAAGGCCATGGCGGGTCCGATGTGCTCAGTGTGCGGCCAGCTGTCTGGGTGGGACCAGGAGTTCCATGCTCAGGCTGGGTCAGAAGGGGAAATAGTGCCCAGGTCAGCCTATATGTTTGGGGTACAGCCGAATGGCGTGCAGGTTGATCCTCATTTGGGGTTTCGGGGTAGCCCTGAGGGCAATGTTTTACTTCTGTAGGGCAGGCAGAGTGCGGCATTGTAGTTCTGGATTGCCCAACTGGAGGGCTTGTGGGCCAGTAGTCTGAGGACGGAGTCTGTGAACCCAAGCTAGGCCTAGGTTTCTGGGTGAGGATATGGCAGGCACAATCTACAGACCTCAATAGAGATCTCGTGCATCTGAAGTCAGGGCAAGGATCAGACGATCGCTCAGGTTGGACTTTCTGCCCTGATGGCCCTTTCTTGAAGGGGGTTGGATCACGAGGACATGGGGGTTTTCCCACGATGGGAGTTGTGAGAAGCTCCAAACTGCAAAGATTCTTCTGCAGGACAATTGAGACCTGTTGGTTGGCTCCAGGCCAACGATTCCGAGCAGGGTTCTAAGGATGGATGGCTGGGTAGCCCACCTCGCATTCCAATTGTCTCCAAGCAACAAGACAGGTTAGATCTGCTGGATGTGGGGGGCAACCGAGGAGGCTGAGTTGAAATGGACTCTCCTGTGGATGTGTCCTAATATGTTTTTGTGTCTATGGAGACCTTGGAATGAAGCGGTGGCCCTGGGGCCCTGAAGGGTTCTCCTAAACAGAGGCTTTGACACAGCTCCAACGTGCATGTTTCCCATGTGTAGATGAGATTTGTTCTGATGGGTGAGTCAAGAAACAGCCATATGCTGGTATTGAAATCCAGGCCTCTGAGGAGAGATGCCTGGAAACCAAAGCAATGGATCCGATTAGTGCCTAGGGGCCTGTTCGTTCCTTTTTACCTCTGGGGACATCAGTCTACGGGTCTGAGTGCAGATAGGTGCTCAGATGGGCTCAGATTGCCCCTGTTTGTCCTGGGAAGCCACAACTCTTGGGATGGCCTCAGGGACTTTGGAGGTTATCCTACTAGTAGGGTTGTGGCCATTGGAATGGGCACATACAATTCCCTTGGAGAGGGCAAGTACAGTCCTCAGGTTTGGCTCCAGGGCCCTGAGCCTGTAGGGTGTGTAGGCCAGAGCTGTTTGGACAGTTGTCTGAAAACACAAACTCGGCTTATGTTTTGGGTCATAGGTATGGCAGGACTGATCTACAGACCATGAGGAGAATACTTCGGGATATGAAAAAAGGGCGAGTGTGAGGCTCTTGCTCAAGTTTTTGTCTCTGGATATCGTGTCACTCATGGTCGTGAAATTGCCGGGTGACTTCATGGGAAATGGACGAGTCTTACTCTCTGGGGGTTCGGTCCCGTCCAAAGAGTTTGGGGTCATTCTGGGGAAGGAAGAAGTCCGTTTTTTTGTTGTTGTTGTCGATTTGTTTCATTTTGTTTTTCAACCTCAAATGTCCCACCAAATGAGGGATTCCAGAGTAGAGCCCTGGGGTGGGGCGACTGGACAACCAGAAATCTGGTTAAAAATTGGGGACTAGGGACATGTCAAGCCCATTATGACATCTAACGGTCCAGCCACTGAGAGGACTTACTAGAGGACAGGACTCACGCTGAGGTCACAATGCGTGTTTATGCTCTCCTCGCACTCAAGAATGGGCGGGGCCTCAGGGTGAATGCTGATTTCTCCTACACTGAAGGTTGGACAACATGCCAACCACAAGTTTTCTTGCCATGGGTCAGGAAGAGTTCTGATTTCTTCATCACAGTCACCCGTGGGCAGTGATTGGAGATAAGGTCTAGGTTCTGAAGCCTGAAAACTGAGGTAGGGAAGAGATGATGACCTAAGGCCATGGCGGGTCTGATGTGCTCAGCGTGCGGTCAGCTGTCTGGGTGTTGGTCAGCAGGTCCGGGCTCAGGTTGTGTCAGACAGTGCATTAGTGCCCAGGTTAGACTATATAATTTGGGTACATTCGAGTGCCGTGTAGGTTTATCCTCATTTAAGCTGCCTGGGCTGTTCATTAGGCAATATATTTTTTCTAGAGGGCAGGCAGAGTGCTTCATTGTCGGTCCGGAATTGCCAAACTTGAGGGCTTCGGGGCCAGGAGAGTGAGGACGGAAGTCTGAGAACACAAGCTAGACTTCGGATTCAGGGTGAGGGCACGGCAGGTACCCCCTGCAGATCTGAAACAATATCTCCTGCATCTGAAGTCAGGGCGAGGATCCGACGTTGGCTCAGGTTGGAGTTTCTGTGCATGATGGCCCCTTCATGAAGGGAGCGGAATCTCGAGGCCATGGAGGTTTTCCACGTTGGGAGATGTTGGATGCCCCCTTCAAGGATTCCTTCTGCGGGACATTGAGACCTGTTGGACAGCTCCAGGACATCCCATATGGAATGACTCCAGAGCACCGTTCGAGGATGGATGCCTGGGAAGTCCGCCTCGCCTTCCAATTGTCTCCTAGCAACAAGACAGTTTAGATCTAATGGATCTGCGGGAGCAACCGGGGTGGCTGAGTTGAAATGCACTTTCCAGAGGATGGGTCCTAACGTGTGTTTGTGTCCATGAGGGCCTTGGAATGGGGAGGTGGCACCGGGACCCTGAAGTATTCTCCTAAGCTTTGGCATAGGAGACGAGATTTGTTCTGATGGGTGCCTCAGGAAATCCCCTCTGCTGGTATTGGAATCCAGGCTTTTGAGGAGACATGCCTGTAAACCAAAGCAATGGATCCGATAATGGCCTCGGGTCCTGTCTGGTTCAATCTTCTTGGTATGAGTGGAGGTAGATGTGTGGAGGTAGATGCTCAGCCGGTATCAACGGCCCTTTTTTTGTCCTGGGCGACCTACACTATTGGGATGGCCTCAGGGACTTTGGAGGGTTCTCCTAATTCGTACGATTTTTGACAATGGAATGGGCAGAATTCCCATGGATTGGGTGGGGGCAGTCCTAATGTGTGGCTCCAGGGGCCCCAGCCTGGAGGGAGTGTGGCCCAGGACTTTGAGGACAGAAGACTGAAAACACAAACTCAGCTTAAGTTTGGGGACGTAGGTATGGCACGCCCGATCTACAAACCATGAGAAGAACTCTTCAGGATATGAAGAATGAGCGAGTCTGAGGAGCTTGCTCAGGCTTTTGTCTCTGGATTTGTTTCAGCGATGGCCGTGGAATGTTGGGGAGGTCTCATGGGCAATGGACGAATCTTCCTCTCTGTGGATTTGGCCCGATCCCAATTGTTTTTCGTCAATCTGTGGGATGGGAGGACTCCTTTCAGGTTTGTTACGTCAGGTGTCCCACCAAAAGAGGAATTCCAAAGCAGAGCCCTGGGGAAGAGTGAAGGGACACCCCGAACTATGGTTAAAAATTGGGGCCTAGGGGCATGGCAAGCCCAATATGCTGTCTCTTAATATAGGCCCTGAGAGGCCTTACCTGAGGACTGGGCTCAGGCTCAGGGTCACAATGTGTGTTTGTGACCAATGTGGCCCACAAGCATGGGCTGGGCCTCATGGGCCACGCTTGTTTCAACTACACTGAACGTTGGACAACATGCCAAGCACAAGGTTTCTTGCCATGGGGAAAGAGTTCTGATTTCTGCATCATTTTCAACCCTGGGCAGTGGTTGGAGATAAGGTCTAGGTTCTGGAGCCTGAAAACCGCAGTTGGGAAGAGATGACGACCTAAGGCCATGGCGGGTCCGATGTGCTCAGTGTGCGTCCAGCTGTATGGGTGGGACCAGGAGGTCCAGGCTCAGGCTGGGTCAGAAGGGGAAATAGTGCCCAGGTCAGCCTATATGTTTGGGGTACAGCTGAATGGCCTGCAGGTTGATCCTCATTTGGGGTTTCGGGGTAGCACTGAGGGCAATATTTTACTTCTGTAGGGCAGGCAGAGTGCGGCATTGTAGTTCTGGATTGCCAAACTGGAGGGCTTGTGGGCCAGTAGTCTGAGGACGGAGTCTGAGAACCCAAGCTAGGCCTAGGTTTCTGGGTGAGGATATGGCAGGCACAATCTACAGACCTCAATCGAGATCTCGTGCATCTGAAGTCAGGGCAAGGATCAGACGATCGCTCAGGTTGGACTTTCTGCCCTGATGGCCCTTTCTTGAAGGGGGTTGGATCACGAGGACATGGGGGTTTTCCCACGATGGGAGTTGTGAGAAGCTCCAAACTGCAAAGATTCTTCTGCAGGACAATTGAGACCTGTTGGTTGGCTCCAGGCCAATGATTCCGAGCAGGGTTCTAAGGATGGATGGCTGGGTAGCCCACCTCGCATTCCAATAGTCTCCAAGCAACAAGACAGGTTAGATCTGCTGGATGTGGGGGGCAACCGAGGAGGCTGAGTTGAAATGGACTCTCCTGTGGATGTGTCCTAATATGTTTTTGTGTCTATGGAGACCTTGGAATGAAGCGGTGGCCCTGGGGCCCTGAAGGGTTCTCCTAAACAGAGGCTATGACACAGCTGCAACGTGCATGTTTCCCATGTGTAGATGAGATTTGTTCTGATGGGTGAGTCAAGAAACAGCCATATGCTGGTATTGAAATCCAGGCCTCTGAGGAGAGAAGCCTGGAAACTAAAGCAATGGATCCGATTAGTGCCTAGGGGCCTGTTCGTTCCTTTTTACCTCTGGGGACATCAGTCTACGGGTCTGAGTGCAGGTAGGTGCTCAGATGGGCTCAGATTGCCCCTGTTTGTCCTGGGAAGCCACAACTCTTGGGATGGCCTCAGGGACTTTGGAGGTTATCCTACTAGTAGGGTTGTGGCCATTGGAATGGGCACATACAATTCCCTTGGAGAGGGCAAGTACAGTCCTCAGGTTTGGCTCCAGGGCCCTGAGCCTGTAGGGTGTGTAGGCCAGAGCTGTTTGGACAGTTGTCTGAAAACACAAACTCGGCTTATGTTTTGGGTCATAGGTATGGCAGGACTGATCTACAGACCATGAGGAGAACACTTCAGGATATGAAAAAAGGGCGAGTGTGAGGCTCTTGCTCAAGTTTTTGTCTCTGGATATCGTGTCACTCATGGTCGTGAAATTGCCGGGTGACTTCATGGGAAATGGACGAGTCTTACTCTCTGGGGGTTCGGTCCCGTCCAAAGAGTTTGGGGTCATTCTGGGGATGGAAGCAGTCCGTTTTTTTGTTGTTGTTGTCGATTTGTTTCATTTTGTTTTTCAACCTCAGATGTCCCACCAAATGAGGGATTCCAGAGGAGAGCCCTGGGGTGGGGCGACTGGACAACCAGAAATCTGGTTAAAAATTGGTCACTAGGGACATGTCAAGCCCATTATGACATCTAATGGTCCAGCCACTGAGAGGACTTACTAGAGGACAGGACTCACCCTGAGGTCACAATGCGTGTTTATGCTCTCCTCGCACTCAAGAATGGGCGGGGCCTCAGGGAGAATGCTGGTTTCTCCTACACTGAACGTTGGACAACATGCCAACCACAAGGTTTCTTGCCATGGGTCAGGAAGAGTTCTGATTTCTGCAACACAGTCACCCGTGGGCAGTGATTGGAGATAAGTTCTAGGTTCTGAAGCCTGAAAACTGAGGTAGGGAAGAGATGATGACCTAAGGCCATGGCTGTTCTGATGTGCTCAGCGTGCGGTCAGCTGTCTGGGTGTTGGTCAGCAGGTCCGGGCTCAGGTTGTGTCAGACAGTGCATTAGTGCCCAGGTTAGACTATATAATTTGGGTACATTTGAGTGCCGTGTAGGTTTATCCTCATTTAAGCTGCCTGGGCTAATCATTAGGCAATATATTTTTTATAGAAAGCAGGCAGAGTGCTTCATTGTCGGTCCGGAATTGCCAAACTTGAGGGCTTCGGGGCCAGGAGAGTGAGGACGGAAGTCTGAGAACACAAGCTAGACTTCGGATTCAGGGTGAGGGCACGGCAGGTACCCCCTGAAGATCTGAACCAATATCTCATGCATCTGAAGTCAGGGCGAGGATCCGACGTTGGCTCAGGTTGGAGTTTCTGTGTATGACGGCCCCTTCATGAAGGGAGCGGAATCTCGAGGCCATGGAGGTTTTCCACGTTGGGAGATGTGGGATGCCCCCTTCAAGGATTCCTTCTGCGGGACAATTGAGACCTGTTGGACAGCTCCAGGACATCCCATATGGAATGACTCCAGAGCACCGTTCGAGGATGGATGCCTGGGAAGTCCGCTTCGCCTTCCAATTGTCTCCTAGCAACAAGACAGTTTAGATCTATGGATCTGCGGGAGCAACCGGGGTGGCTGAGTTGAAATGCACTTTCCAGAGGATGGGTCCTAACGTGTGTTTGTGTCCATGAGGGCCTTGGAATGGGGAGGTGGCACCGGGACCCTGAAGTATTCTCCTAAGCTTTGGCATAGGAGACGAGATTTGTTCTGATGGGTGCCTCAGGAAATCCCCTCTGCTGGTATTGGAATCCAGGCTTTTGAGGAGACATGCCTGTAAACCAAAGCAATGGATCCGATAATGGCCTCGGGTCCTGTCTGGTTCAATCTTCTTGGTATGAGTGGAGGTAGATGTGTGGAGGTAGATGCTCAGCCGGTATCAACGGCCCTTTTTTTGTCCTGGGCGACCTACACTATTGGGATGGCCTCAGGGACTTTGGAGGGTTCTCCTAATTCGTACGATTTTTGACAATGGAATGGGCAGAATTCCCATGGATTGGGTGGGGGCAGTCCTAATGTGTGGCTCCAGGGGCCCCAGCCTGGAGGGAGTGTGGCCCAGGACTTTGAGGACAGAAGACTGAAAACACAAACTCAGCTTAAGTTTGGGGACGTAGGTATGGCACGCCCGATCTACAAACCATGAAAAGAACTCTTCAGGATATGAAGAATGAGCGAGTCTGAGGCGCTTGCTCAGGCTTTTGTCTCTGGATTTTGTTTCAGCGATGGCCGTGGAATGTTGGGGAGGTCTCATGGGCCATGGACGAATCTTCCTCTCTGTGGATTTGGCCCGATCCCAATTGTTTTTCGTCAATCTGTGGGATGGGAGGACTCCTTTCAGGTTTGTTACCTCAGGTGTCCCACCAAAAGAGGAATTCCAAAGCAGAGCCCTGGGGAAGAGTGAAGGGACACCCCGAACTATGGTTAAAAATTGGGGCCTAGGGGCATGGCAAGCCCAATATGCTGTCTCTTCATATAGGCCCTGAGAGGCCTTACCTGAGGACTGGGCTCAGGCTCAGGGTCACAATGTGTGTTTGTGACCAATGTGGCCCGCAAGCATAGGCTGGGCCTCATGGGCCACGCTTGTTTCAACTATACTGAACTTTGGACAACATGCCAACCACAAGGTTTCTTGCCATGGGGAAAGAGTTCTGATTTCTGCATCATTTTCAACCCTGGGCAGTGGTTGGAGATAAGGTCTAGGTTCTGGAGCCTGAAAACCGCAGTTGGGAAGAGATGATGACCTAAGGCCATGGCGGGTCCGATGTGCTCAGTGTGCGGCCAGCTGTCTGGGTGGGACCAGGAGTTCCATGCTCAGGCTGGGTCAGAAGGGGAAATAGTGCCCAGGTCAGCCTATATGTTTGGGGTACAGCCGAATGGCGTGCAGGTTGATCCTCATTTGGGGTTTCGGGGTAGCCCTGAGGGCAATGTTTTACTTCTGTAGGGCAGGCAGAGTGCGGCATTGTAGTTCTGGATTGCCCAACTGGAGGGCTTGTGGGCCAGTAGTCTGAGGACGGAGTCTGTGAACCCGAGCTAGGCCTAGGTTTCTGGGTGAGGATATGGCAGGCACAATCTACAGACCTCAATAGAGATCTCGTGCATCTGAAGTCAGGGCAAGGATCAGACGATCGCTCAGGTTGGACTTTCTGCCCTGATGGCCCTTTCTTGAAGGGGGTTGGATCACGAGGACATGGGGGTTTTCCCACGATGGGAGTTGTGAGAAGCTCCAAACTGCAAAGATTCTTCTGCAGGACAATTGAGACCTGTTGTTTGGCTCCAGGCCAACGATTCCGAGCAGGGTTCTAAGGATGGATGGCTGGGTAGCCCACCTTGCATTCCAATTGTCTCCAAGCAACAAGATAGGTTAGATCTGCTGGATGTGGCGGGCAACCGAGGAGGCTGAGTTGAAATGGACTCTCCTGTGGATGTGTCCTAATATGTTTTTGTGTCTATGGAGACCTTGGAATGAAGCGGTGGCCCTGGGGCCCTGAAGGGTTCTCCTAAACAGAGGCTTTGACACAGCTCCAACGTGCATGTTTCCCATGTGTAGATGAGATTTGTTCTGATGGGTGAGTCAAGAAACAGCCATATGCTGGTATTGAAATCCAGGCCTCTGAGGAGAGATGCCTGGAAACCAAAGCAATGGATCCGATTAGTGCCTAGGGGCCTGTTCGTTCCTTTTTACCTCTGGGGACATCAGTCTACGGGTCTGAGTGCAGATAGGTGCTCAGATGGGCTCAGATTGCCCCTGTGTGTCCTGGGAAGCCACAACTATTGGGATGGCCTCAGGGACTTTGGAGGTTATCCTACTAGTAGGGTTGTGGCCATTGGAATGGGCACATACAATTCCCTTGGAGAGGGCAAGTACAGTCCTCAGGTTTGGCTCCAGGGCCCTGAGCCTGTAGGGTGTGTAGGCCAGAGCTGTTTGGACAGTTGTCTGAAAACACAAACTCGGCTTATGTTTTGGGTCATAGGTATGGCAGGACTGATCTACAGACCATGAGGAGAATACTTCGGGATATGAAAAAAGGGCGAGTGTGAGGCTCTTGCTCAAGTTTTTGTCTCTGGATATCGTGTCACTCATGGTCGTGAAATTGCCGGGTGACTTCATGGGAAATGGACGAGTCTTACTCTCTGGTGGTTCGGCCCCGTCCAAAGAGTTTGGGGTCATTCTGGGGATGGAAGAAGTCCGTTTTTTGTTGTTGTTGTCGATTTTTTTCATTTTGTTTTTCAACCTCAAATGTCCCACCAAATGAGGGATTCCAGAGTAGAGCCCTGGGGTGGGGCGACTGGACAACCAGAAATCTGGTTAAAAATTGGGGACTAGGGACATGTCAAGCCCATTATGACATCTAATGGTCCAGCCACTGAGAGGACTTACTAGAGGACAGGACTCACGCTGAGGTCACAATGCGTGTTTATGCTCTCCTCGCACTCAAGAATGGGCGGGGCCTCAGGTTGAATGCTGATTTCTCCTACACTGAAGGTTGGACAACATGCCAACCACAAGTTTTCTTGCCATGGGTCAGGAAGAGTTCTGATTTCTTCATCACAGTCACCCGTGGCAGTGATTGGAGATAAGGTCTAGGTTCTGAACCCTGAAAACTGAGATAGGGAAGAGATGATGACCTAAGGCCATGGCGGTTCTGATGTGCTCAGCGTGCGGTCAGCTGTCTGGGTGTTGGTCAGCAGGTCCGGGCTCAGGTTGTGTCAGACAGTGCATTAGTGCCCAGGTTAGACTATATAATTTGGGTACATTCGAGTACCGTGTAGGTTTATCCTCATTTAAGCTGCCTGGGCTGTTCATTAGGCAATATATTTTTTCTAGAGGGCAGGCAGAGTGCTTCATTGTCGGTCCGGAATTGCCAAACTTGAGGGCTTCGGGGCCAGGAGTGTGAGGACGGAAGTCTGAGAAGACAAGCTAGACTTGGGTTTCAGGGTGAGGGCACGGCAGGTACCCCCTGCAGATCTGAACCAATATCTCATGCATCTGAAGTCAGGGCGAGGAGCAGACGTTGGCTCAGGTTGGAGTTTCTGTGCATGACGGCCGCTTCATGAAGGGAGCGGAATCTCGGGGCCATTGAGTTTTTCCCAGGTTGGGAGTTGTGGGATGCCCCCTTCAAGGATTCCTTCTGCGGGACAATTGAGACCTGTTGGACAGCTCCAGGACATCCCATATGGAATGACTCCAAAGCACCGTTCGTGGATGGATGCCTGGGAAGCCTGCCTCGCATTCCAATTGTCTCCTAGCAACAAGACAGTTTAGATCTGATGGCTCTGCCCTAATGTGTTTTTCTGACCATGAGGGCCTTGGGTGGGGCGGTGGCTACGGGACCCTGAAGTACTCTCCTAAGCTTTGGACATATCTCCCATGCACAGGTTTCCTTGTGGAGACGAGATGAGTTCTGATGGGTGCCTCAGGAAAACCCCTATGCTCGTATTGGAATCAGGCTTTTGAGGACACATGCCTGTAACCCAAAGCAATGGATCCTATTATGGCCTAGGGTCCTGTCTGGTTCAATCTTCTTCTCTAAGGACATCCATCTATGGTATGAGTGGAGGTCGATTATCAGCTGGTGTCAGACAGTCCTTGTTTGTTCCGGGCGTCCTACACAATTGGAATGGCCTCAGGGACTTTGGAGGTTTGTCCTAATTTGTACGATTTTGGACCATGGAATGGGCAGAATTCCCATGGATTGGTAGGCACAGTCCTAATGTGTGGCTCCAAGGGCCCAGCCTGGAGGGTGTGTGGCCCAAGACTTTGAGGACAGAAGTCTGAAAACACAAACTCAGCTTAGGTTTGGGGACGTAGGTATGGCAGGCCCGATCTACAAACCATGAGAAGAACTCTTCTGGATATGAAGAAAGTGCTAGTCTGAGGCGCTTGCTCAGGCTTTTGTCTCTGGATTTTGTATCAGCGATGGCCGTGGAATGTCGGGGAGGCCTCATGGGCCATGGACGAATCTTCCTCTCTGAGGATTTGGCCCGATTCCCAATTGCTTTTCGTCAATCTGTGGGATGGGAGGACTCATTTCAGTTTTGTTACCTCAGGTGTCCCACCAAAAGAGGAATTCCAAAGCCAAGCCGTGGGGAAGACTGAAGGGACAACCCGAACTATGGTTAAAAATTGGGGCCTAGGGGCATGGCAAGCCCAATATGCTATCTCTTCATCCAGCCACTGAGTGGCCTTACTTGAGGACTCGGCTCAGCCAGAGGGTCACAATGTGTGTTTGTGACCAATGTGGCCCGCGAGCATGGGCGGGGCCTCAAGGGCCACACTGGTTTCAACTACACTGAACGTTGGACAACATGCCAACAAAGGGTTTCTTGCCATGGGGAAGGAGTTCTGATTTCTGCATCACCTTCCTCCCTGGGCAGTGATTGGAGATAAGGTCTAGGTTCTGAAACCTGAAAACCGAGGTTGGGAAGAGATGACGACCTAAGGCCATGGCGGCTCGATGTGCTCAGTGTGCGGCAAGCTGTCTGGGAGGAGTCAGGAGGTCCAGGCTCAGTCTGTGTCAGAAAGGACATTAGTGCCCTGGTCAGCCTATGTATTTGGGGTACAGCCAAGTTCGGTGCAGGTTGATCCTCATTTGGGGTTACTCGGTAGCCCCAGAGGACAATGTTTTTTCTTCTGGAGGGCAGGCAGAGTGCTGCAATGTAGTTCTGGATTGCCAAACTGGAGGGCTTGTGGGCCAGTACTCTGACGACAAAAGTCTGAGAACACAAGCTAGGCTTAGGTTTCTGGGTGAGGCCATGGTAGGCACAATCTACAGCCCTGAATCGAGATCTCGTGCATCTGAAGTCAGGGCGAGGATCAGACGTTGGCTCAGGTTGGAGTTTCTGTGCATGACGGCCGCTTCATGAAGGGAGCGGAATCTCGGGGCCATTGAAGTTTTCCCACGTTGGGAGTTGTGGGATGCCCCCTTCAAGGATTCCTTCTGCGGGACAATTGAGTCCTGTTGGACAGCTCCAGGACATCCCATATGGAATGACTCCAAAGCACCGTTCGTGGATGGATGCCTGGGAAGCCCGCCTCGCATTCCAATTGTATCCTAGCAACAAGACAGTTTAGATCTGATGGCTCTGCCCTAATGTGTTTTTCTGACCATGAGGGCCTTGGTTGGGGCGGTGGCTACGGGACCCTGAAGTACTCTCCTAAGCTTTGGACATATCTCCCATGCACAGGTTTCCTTGTGGAGACGAGATGAGTTCTGATGGGTGCCTCAGGAAAACCCCTATGCTCGTATTGGAATCAGGCTTTTGAGGACACATGCCTGTAACCCAAAGCAATGGATCCTATTATGGCCTAGGGTCCTGTCTGGTTCAATCTTCTTCTCTGGGGACATCCATCTATGGTATGAGTGGAGGTCGATTATCAGCTGGTGTCAGACAGCCCTTTTTTGTTCCGGGCGTCCTACACTATTGGGATGGCCTCAGGGACTTTGGAGGTTTGTCCTAATTTGTACGATTTTGGACCATGGAATGGGCAGAATTCCCATGGATTGGTAGGCACAGTCCTAATGTGTGGCTCCAAGGGCCCAGCCTGGAGGGTGTGTGGCCCAAGACTTTGAGGACAGAAGTCTGAAAACACAAACTCAGCTTAGGTTTGGGGACGTAGGTATGGCAGGCCCGAACTACAAACCATGAGAAGAACTCTTCTGGATATGAAGTAAGTGCGAGTCTGAGGCGCTTGCTCAGGCTTTTGTCTATGGATTTTGTATCAGCGATGGCTGTGGAATGTCGGGGAGGCCTCATGGGCCATGGACGAATCTTCCTCTCTGAGGATTTGGCCCGATACCCAATTGCTTTTTGTCAATCTGTGGGATGGGAGGACTCATTTCAGTTTTGTTACCTCAGGTGTCCCACCAAAAGAGGAATTCCAAAGCCAAGCCGTGGGGAAGACTGAAGGGACAACCCGAACTATGGTTAAAAATTGGGGCCTAGGGGCATGGCAAGCCCAATATGCTATCTCTTCATCCAGCCACTGAGTGGCCTTACTTGAGGACTGGGCTCAGCCAGAGGGTCACAATGTGTGTTTGTGACCAATGTGGCCCGCGAGCATGGGCGGGGCCTCAAGGGCCACACTGGTTTCAACTACACTGAACGTTGGACAACATGCCAACAAAGGGTTTCTTGCCATGGGGAAGGAGTTCTGATTTCTGCATCACCTTAAACCCTGGGCAGTGATTGGGGATAAGGTCTAGGTTTTGAAACCTGAAAACCGAGGTTGGGAAGAGATGACGACCTAAGGCCATGGCGGCTCGATGTGCTCAGTGTGCGGCAAGCTGTCTGGGAGGGGTCAGGAGGTCCAGGCTCAGTCTGTGTCAGAAAGGACATTAGTGCCCTGGTCAGCCTATGTATTTGGGGTACAGCCAAGTTCGGTGCAGGTTGATCCTCATTTGGGGTTACTCGGTAGCCCCAGAGGACAATGTTTTTTCTTCTGGAGGGCAGGCAGAGTGTTGCATTGTAGTTCTGGATTGCCAAACTGGAGGGCTTGTGGGCCAGTAGTCTGACGACAAAAGTCTGAGAACACATGCTAGGCTTAGGTTTCTGGGTGAGGCCATGGTAGGCACAATCTACAGCCCTGAATCGAGATCTCGTGCATCTGAAGTCAGGGCGAGGTTCAGAGGATTGCTCAGGTTGGAGTTTCTGCCCCTGATGGCCCCTTCATGAATGGGGGGGGGCATCTGGAGGCCATCGGGGTTTTCCCACGATGGGAGTTGTGAGAAGCTCCAAACTGCAGAGAGTCTTCTGCAGGACAATTGAGACCTGTTGTATGGCTCCAGGCCAATGATTCTGAGCAGGGTTCTAAGGATGGATGGCTGGGTAGCCCACCTCGCATTCCAATTGTCTCCTAGCAACAAGACAGGTTAGTTCTCCTGGATCTGTGGGGAGCAACTGAGGACGCTGAGTTGAAATGGACACACCTGGGGATGGGTCCTAATGTGCTTTTGTGTCTATGGAGACCTTGGAATTAAGCGGTGGCACTGGGGCCCTAAAGGGTTCTCCTTAACAGAGGCTTTGACACAGCTCCAACGTGCAAGTTTCCCATGTGTAGATGAGATGTTTTCTGATGGGTGAGTGTAGAAACAGCTATATGCTGCTTTTGAAATCCAGGCCTCTGAGGAGAGATGACTGGAAACCAAAGCAATGGATCTGATTAGTGCCTAGGGGCCTGTTCTTTCCTTTTTACATCTGGGGACATCTGTCTATGGGTCTGAGTGCAGGTAGGTGCTCAGTTGGGCTCAGATTGCCCCTGTTTTTTCCTGGGAAGCCACCACTATTGAGATGGATCAGGGACTTTGGAGGTTTATCCTATTAGAAGGGTTGTGGCCATTGGAATGGGCACACACAATTCCCTTGGAGAGGGCAAGTACAGTCCTCAGGTTTGGCTCCAGGGGCCTGAGCCTGTAGGTTGTGTAGGCCAGGGCTGTTTGGACAGTTGTCTGAAAACACAAACTCGGCTTATGTTTCGGGTCATACGTATGGCAGGACTGACCTACAGACCATGAGGAGAACTCTTCGGGATTTGAAAGAAGGGCGAGTGTGAGGCTCCTGCTCAAGTTTTTGTCTCTGGATATCGTGTCACTCATGGTCGTGGAATTTCTGGGTGACTTCATGGGAAATGGACGAGTCTTACTCTCTGGTGGTTTGGCCCCGTCCAAAGAGTTTGGGGTCATTCTGTGGGCTGGAAGAAGTCCGTTTTGTTGTTGTTGTTGTTGTTGTTGTTGTTGTTTTCTTTTTTAACCTCAGGTGTCCCACCAAATGAGGGATTCCAGAGTAGAGCCCTGGGGAGGGGCGACTGGACAATCAGAAATCTGGTTAAAAATTGGGGCCTAGGGACATGTCAAGCCCATTATGACATCTAATGGTCCAGCCACTGAGAGGACTTACTAGAGGACAGGACTCATGCTGAGGGTCACAATGCGTGTGTATGCCCTCGTCGCACTCAAGAATGGGCGGGGCCTCAGGGTGAATGCTGGTTTCTCCTACACTGAACGTTGGACAACGTGCCAACCACAAGGGTTCTTGCCATGGGTAAGGAGGTGTTCTGATTTCTGCGTCACACTCACCCCTGGGCAGTGATTGGAGATAAGATCTCGGATCTGAAGCCTGAAAACTGACGTAGGGAAGGGATGATGACCTAAGGCCATGGCGGGTTTTATGTGCTCAGTGTGCGGTCAGCTTTCTGGGTGTTGGTCAGGAGGTCCGGGCTCAGGTTGTGTTCGACAGTGCATTAGTGCCCAGGTTAGACTATATCATTTGGGTAAAGTCGAGTGCTGTGTAGGTTTATCCTCATTTAAGGTGCCTGGGCAGCTCATGAGGCAATAATTTTTTTTCTAGAGGGCAGGAAGAGTGCTGCATTGTGGGTCCGGAATTGCCAAACTTGAGGGCTTCGGGGCCAGGAGTGTGAGGACGGAAGTCTGAGAAGACAAGCTAGACTTGGGTTTCAGGGCGAGGGCACGGCAGGTACCCCCTGCAGATCTGAAACAATATCTCATGCATCTGAAGTCAGGGCGAGGATCAGACGTTGGCTCAGGTTGGAGTTTCTGTTCATGACGGCCGCTTCATGAAGGGAGCGGAATCTCGGGGCCATTGAAGTTTTCCCACGTTGGGAGTTGTGGGATGCCCCCTTCAAGGATTCCTTCTGCGGGACAATTGAGTCCTATTGGACAGCTCCAGGACATCCCATATGGAATGACTCCAAAGCACTGTTCGTGGATGGATGCCTGGGAAGCCCGCCTCGCATTCCAATTGTCTCCTAGCAACAAGACAGTTTAGATCTGATGGCTCTGCCCTAATGTGTTTTTCTGACCATGAGGGCCTTGGGTGGGGCGGTGGCTACGGGACCCTGAAGTACTCTCCTAAGCTTTGGACATATCTCCCATGCACAGGTTTCCTTGTGGAGACGAGATGAGTTCTGATGGGTGCCTCAGGAAAACCCCTATGCTCGTATTGGAATCAGGCTTTTGAGGACACATGCCTGTAACCCAAAGCAATGGATCCTATTATGGCCTAGGGTCCTGTCTGGTTGAATCTTCTTCTCTGGGGACATCCATCTATGGTATGAGTGGAGGTCGATTATCAGCTGGTGTCAGACAGCCCTTTTTTGTTCCGGGCGTCCTACACTATTGGAATGGCCTCAGGGACTTTGGAGGTTTCTCCTAATTTGTACGATTTTGGACCATGGAATGGGCAGAATTCCCATGGATTGGTAGGCACAGTCCTAATGTGTGGCTCCAAGGGCCCAGCCTGGAGGGTGTGTGGCCCAAGACTTTGAGGACAGAAGTCTGAAAACACAAACTCAGCTTAGGTTTGGGGACGTAGGTATGGCAGGCCCGATCTACAAACCATGAGAAGAACTCTTCTGGATATGAAGTAAGGGCGAGTCTGAGGCGCTTGCTCAGGGTTTTGTCTCTGGATTTTGTATCAGCGATGGCCGTGGAATGTCGGGGAGGCCTCATGGGCCATGGACGAATCTTCCTCTCTGAGGATTTGGCCCGATTCCCAATTGCTTTTCGTCAATCTGTGGGATGGGAGGACTCATTTCAGTTTTGTTACCTCAGGTGTCCCACCAAAAGAGGAATTCCAAAGCCAAGCCGTGGGGAAGACTGAAGGGACAACCCGAACTATGGTTAAAAATTGGGGCCTAGGGGCATGGCAAGCCCAATATGCTATCTCTTCATCCAGCCACTGAGTGGCCTTCCTTGAGGACTCGGCTCAGCCAGAGGGTCACAATGTGTGTTTGTGACCAATGTGGCCCGCGAGCATGGGCGGGGCCTCAAGGGCCACACTGGTTTCAACTACACTGAACGTTGGACAACATGCCAACAAAGGGTTTCTTGCCATGGGGAAGGAGTTCTGATTTCTGCATCACCTTCAACCCTGGGCAGTGATTGGAGATAACGTCTAGGTTCTGAAACCTGAAAACCGAGGTTGGGAAGAGATGACGACCTAAGGCCATGGCGGCTCGATGTGCTCAGTGTGCGGCAAGCTGTCTGGGAGGGGTCAGGAGGTCCAGGCTCAGTCTGTGTCAGAAAGGACATTAGTGCCCTGGTCAGCCTATGTATTTGGGGTACAGCCAAGTTCGGTGCAGGTTGATCCTCATTTGGGGTTACTGCGTCCAGCTGTATGGGTGGGACCAGGAGGTCCAGGCTCAGGCTGGGTCAGAAGGGGAAATAGTGCCCAGGTCAGCCTATATGTTTGGGGTACAGCCGAATGGCCTGCAGGTTGATCCTCATTTGGGGTTTCGAGGTAGCCCTGAGGGCAATATTTTACTTCTGTAGGGCAGGCAGAGTGCGGCATTGTAGTTCTGGATTGCCAAACTGGAGGGCTTGTGGGCCAGTAGTCTGAGGACGGAGTCTGAGAACCCAAGCTAGGCCTAGGTTTCTGGGTGAGGATATGGCAGGCACAGTCAACAGACCTCAATCGAGATCTCGTGCATCTGAAGTCAGGGCAAGGATCAGACGATCGCTCAGGTTGGACTTTCTGCCCTGATGGCCCTTTCTTGAAGGGGGTTGGATCACGAGGACATGGGGGTTTTCCCACGATGGGAGTTGTGAGAAGCTCCAAACTGCAAAGATTCTTCTGCAGGACAATTGAGACCTGTTGGTTGGCTCCAGGCCAACGATTCCGAGCAGGGTTCTAAGGATGGATGGGTGGGTAGGCCACCTCGCATTCCAATAGTCTCCAAGCAACAAGACAGGTTAGATCTGCTGGATGTGGGGGGCAACCGAGGAGGCTGAGTTGAAATGGACTCTCCTGTGGATATGTCCTAATATGTTTTTGTGTCTATGGAGACCTTGGAATGAAGCGGTGGCCCTGGGGCCCTGAAGGGTTCTCCTAAACAGAGGCTTTGACACAGCTCCAACGTGCATGTTTCCCATGTGTAGATGAGATTTGTTCTGATGGGTGAGTCAAGAAACAGCCATATGCTGGTATTGAAATCCAGGCCTCTGAGGAGAGAAGCCTGGAAACCAAAGCAATGGATCCGATTAGTGCCTAGGGGCCTGTTCGTACCTTTTTACCTCTGGGGACATCAGTCTACGGGTCTGAGTGCAGGTAGGTGCTCAGATGGGCTCAGATTGCCCCTGTTTGTCCTGGGTAGCCACAACTCTTGGGATGGCCTCAGGGACTTTGGAGGTTATCCTACTAGTAGGGTTGTGGCCATTGGAATGGGCACATACAATTCCCTTGGAGTGGGCAAGTACAGTCCTCAGGTTTGGCTCCAGGGCCCTGAGCCTATAGGGTGTGTAGGCCAGAGCTGTTTGGACAGTTGTCTGAAAACACAAACACGGCTTATGTTTTGGGTCATAGGTATGGCAGGACTGATCTACAGACCATGAGGAGAACACTTCGGGATATGAAAAAAGGGCGAGTTTGAGGCTCTTGGTCAAGTTTTTGTCTCTGGATATCGTGTCACTCATGGTCGTGAAATTGCCAGGTGACTTCATGGGAAATGGACGAGTCTTACTCTCTGGGGGTTCGGTCCCGTCCAAAGACTTTGGGGTCATTCTGGGGATGGAAGCAGTCCGTTTTTTTGTTGTTGTTGTCGATTTGTTTCATTTTGTTTTTCAACCTCAGATGTCCCACCAAATGAGGGATTCCAGAGGAGAGCCCTGGGGTGGGGCGACTGGACAACCAGAAATCTGGTTAAAAATTGGTCACTAGGGACATGTCAAGCCCATTATGACATCTAATGGTCCAGCCACTGAGAGGACTTACTAGAGGACAGGACTCACCCTGAGGTCACAATGCGTGTTTATGCTCTCCTCGCACTCAAGAATGGGCGGGGCCTCAGGGAGAATGCTGGTTTCTCCTACACTGAACGTTGGACAACATGCCAACCACAAGGTTTCTTGCCATGGGTCAGGAAGAGTTCTGATTTCTGCAACACAGTCACCCGTGGGCAGTGAATGGAGATAAGGTCTAGGTTCTGAAGCCTGAAAACTGAGGTAGGGAAGAGATGATGACCTAAGGCCATGGCGGTTCTGATGTGCTCAGCGTGCGATCAGCTGTCTGGGTGTTGGTCAGCAGGTCCGGGCTCAGGTTGTGTCAGACAGTGCATTAGTGCCCAGGTTAGACTATATAATTTGGGTACATTTGAGTGCCGTGTAGGTTTATCCTCATTTAAGCTGCCTGGGCTGCTCATTAGGCAATATATTTTTTATAGAGGGCAGGCAGAGTGCTTCATTGTCGGTCCGGAATTGCCAAACTTGAGGGCTTCGGGACCAGGAGAGTGAGGACGGAAGTCTGAGAACACAAGCTAGACTTCGGATTCAGGGTGAGGGCACGGCAGGTACCCCCTGAAGATCTGAACCAATATCTCATGCATCTGAAGTCAGGGCGAGGATCCGACGTTGGCTCAGGTTGGAGTTTCTGTGCATGACGGCCCCTTCATGAAGGGAGCGGAATCTCGAGGCCATGGAGGTTTTCCACGTTGGGAGATGTGGGATTCCCCCTTCAAGGATTCCTTCTGCGGGACAATTGAGACCTGTTGGACAGCTCCAGGACATCCCATATGGAATGACTCCAGAGCACCGTTCGAGGATGGATGCCTGGGAAGTCCGCCTCGCCTTCCAATTGTCTCCTAACAACAAGACAGTTTAGATCTAATGGATCTGCGGGAGCAACCGGGGTGGCTGAGTTGAAATGCACTTTCCAGAGGATGGGTCCTAACGTGTGTTTGTGTCCATGAGGGCCTTGGAATGGGGAGGTGGCACCGGGACCCTGAAGTATTCTCCTAAGCTTTGGCATAGCTCCCATGCACAAGTTTCCTTGTGGAGACGAGATTTTTTTCTGATGGGTGCCTCAGGAAATCCCCTCTGCTGGTATTGGAATCCAGGCTTTTGAGGAGACATGCCTGTAAACCAAAGCAATGGATCTGATAATGGCCTCGGGTCCTGTCTGGTTCAATCTTCTTGGTATGAGTGGAGGTAGATGAGTGGAGGAAGATGCTCAACTGGTATCAACCGCCCTTTTTTGTCCCGGGCGACCTACACTATTGGGATGGCCTCAGGGACTTTGGAGGGTTCTCCTAATTTGTACGATTTTTGACAATGGAATGGGCAGAATTCCCATGGATTGGGTGGGGGCAGTCCTAATGTGTGGCTCCAGGGGCCCCAGCCTGGAGGGAGTGTGGCCCAGGACTTTGAGGACAGAAGACTGAAAACACAAACTCAGCTTAAGTTTGGGGACGTAGGTATGGCACGCCCGATCTACAAACCATGAGAAGAACTCTTCAGGATATGAAGAATGAGCGAGTCTGATTCGCTTGCTCAGGCTTTTACCTCTGGATTTTGTTTCAGCGATGGCCGTGGAATGTTGGGGAGGTCTCATGGGCCATGGACGAATCTTCCTCTCTGTGGATTTGGCCCGATCCCAATTGTTTTTCGTCAATCTGTGGGATGGGAGGACTCCTTTCAGGTTTGTTACCTCTGGTGTCCCACCAAAAGAGGAATTCCAAAGCAGAGCCCAGGGGAAGAGTGAAGGGACACCCCGAACTATGGTTAAAAATTGGGGCCTAGGAGCATGGCAAGCCCAATATGCTGTCTCTTCATATAGGCCCTGAGAGGCCTTACCTGACGACTGGGCTCAGGCTCAGGGTCACAATTTCTGTTTGTGACCAATGTGGCCCGCAAGCATGGGCTGGGCCTCATGGGCCACGCTTGTTTCAACTACACTGAACGTTGGACAACATGCCAACCACAAGGTTTCTTGCCATGGGGAAAGAGTTCTGATTTCTGCATCATTTTCAACCCTGGGCAGTGGTTGGAGATAAGGTCTAGGTTCTGGAGCCTGAAAACCGCAGTTGGGAAGAGATGACGTCCTAAGGCCATGGCGGGTCCGATGTGCTCAGTGTGCGGCCAGCTGTCTGGGTGGGACCAGGAGGTCCAGGCTCAGGCTGGGTCAGAAGGGGAAATAGTGCCCAGGTCAGCCTATATGTTTGGGGTACAGCCGATTGGCGTGCAGGTTGATCCTCATTTGGGGTTTCGGGGTAGCCCTGAGGGCAATGTTTTACTTCTGTAGGGCAGGCAGAGTGCGGCATTGTAGTTCTGGATTGCCAAACTGGAGGGCTTGTGGGCCAGTAGTCTGAGGACGGAGTCTGAGAACCCAAGCTAGGCCTAGGTTTCTGGGTGAGGATATGGCAGGCACAATCTACATACCTCAATAGAGATCGTGCATCTGAAGTCAGGGCAAGGATCAGACGATCGCTCAGGTTGGACTTTCTGCCCTGATGGCCCTTTCTTGAAGGGGGTTGGATCACGAGGACATGGGGGTTTTCCCACGATGGGAGTTGTGAGAAGCTCCAAACTGCAAAGATTCTTCTGCAGGACTATTGAGACCTGTTGGTTGGCTCCAGGCCAATGATTCCGAGCAGGGTTCTAAGGATGGATGGCTGGGTAGCCCACCTCGCATTCCAATTGTCTCCAAGCAACAAGACAGGTTAGATCTGCTGGATGTGGGGGGCAACCGAGGAGGCTGAGTTGAAATGGACTCTCCTGTGGATGTGTCCTAATATGTTTTTGTGTCTATGGAGACCTTGAAATGAAGCGGTGGCCATGGGGCCCTGAAGGGTTCTCCTAAACAGAGGCTTTGACTCAGCTCCAACGTGCATGTATCCCAAGTGTAGATGAGATTTGTTCTGATGGGTGAGTCAAGAAACAGCCATATGCTGGTATTGAAATCCAGGCCTCTGAGGAGAGTTTCCTGGAAACCAAAGCAATGGATCCTATTAGTGCCTAGGGGCCTGTTCGTTCCTTTTTACCTCTGGGGACATCAGTCTACGGGTCTGAGTGCAGATAGGTGCTCAGATGGGCTCAGATTGCCCCTGTTTGTCCTGGGAAGCCACAACTATTGGGATGGCCTCAGGGACTTTGGAGGTTATCCTATTAGTAGGGTTGTGGCCATTGGAATGGGCACATACAATTCCCTTGGAGAGGGCAAGTACAGTCCTCAGGTTTGGCTCCAGGGCCCTGAGCCTGTAGGGTGTGTAGGCCAGAGCTGTTTGGACAGTTGTCTGAAAATACAAACTCAGCTTATGTTTTGGGTCATAGGTATGGCAGGACTGATCTACAGACCATGAGGAGAATACTTCGGGATATGAAAAAAGGACGAGTGTGAGGCTCTTGCTCAAGTTTTTGTCTCTGGATATCGTGTCACTCATGGTCGTGAAATTGCCGGGTGACTTCATGGGAAATGGACGAGTCTTACTCTCTGGGGGTTCGGTCCCGTCCAAAGAGTTTGGGGTCATTCTGGGGATGGAAGAAGTCCGTTTTTTTGTTGTTGTTGTCGATTTGTTTCATTTTGTTTTTCAACCTCAGATGTCCCACCAAATGAGGGATTCCAGAGTAGAGCCCTGGGGTGGGGCGACTGGAAAACAGGAAATCTGGTTAAAAATTGGGGACTGGGGACATGTCAAGCCCATTATGACATCTAATGGTCCAGCCACTGAGAGGACTTACTAGAGGACAGGACTCACGCTGAGGTCACAATGCGTCTTTATGCTCTCGTCGCACTCAAGAATGGGCGGGGCCTCAGGGTGAATGCTGTTTTCTCCTACACTGAACGTTGGACAACATGCCAACCACAAGGTTTCTTGCCATGGGTCAGGAAGACTTCTGATTTCTGCATCAAAGTCACCCGTGGGCAGTGATTGGAGATAAGGTCTAGGTTCTGAAGCCTGAAAACTGAGGTAGGGAAGAGATGATGACCTAAGGCCAGGGCGGGTCTGATGTGCTCAGGGTGCGGTCAGCTGTCTGGGTGTTGGTCAGCAGGTCCGGGCTCAGGTTGTGTCAGACAGTGCATTAGTGCCCAGGTTAGACTATATCATTTGGGTAAAGTCGAGTGCTGTGTAGGTTTATCCTCATTTAAGGTGCCTGGGCAGCTCATGAGGCAATAATTTTTTTCTAGAGGGCAGGAAGAGTGCTGCATTGTGGGTCCGGAATTGCCAAACTTGAGGGCTTCGGGGCCAGGAGTGTGAGGACGGAAGTCTGAGAAGACAAGGTAGACTTGGGTTTCAGGGCGAGGGCACGGCAGGTACCCCCTGCAGATCTGAACCAATATCTCATGCATCTGAAGTCAGGGCGAGGATCAGACGTTGGCTCAGGTTGGAGTTTCTGTGCATGACGGCCGCTTCATGAAGGGAGCGGAATCTCGGGGCCATTGAGGTTTTCCCACTTTGGAGTTGTGGGATGCCCCCTTCAAGGATTCCTTCTGCGGGACAATTGAGACCTGTTGGACAGCTCCAGGACATCCCATATGGAATGACTCCAAAGCACCGTTCTGATGGATGCCTGGGAAGCCCGCCTCGCATTCCAATTGTCTCCTAGCAACAAGACAGTTTAGATCTGATGGCTCTGCCCTAATGTGTTTTTCTGACCATGAGGGCCTTGGTTGGGGCGGTAGCTACGGGACCCTGAAGTACTCTCCTAAGCTTTGGACATATCTCCCATGCACAGGTTTCCTTGTGGAGACGAGATGAGTTCTGATGGGTGCCTCAGGAAAACCCCTATGCTCGTATTGGAATCAGGCTTTTGAGGACACATGTCTGTAACCCAAAGCAATGGATCCTATTATGGCCTAGGGTCCTGTCTGGTTCAATCTTCTTCTCTGGGGACATCCATCTATGGTATGAGTGGAGGTCGATTATCAGCTGGTGTCAGACAGCCCTTGTTTGTTCCGGGCGTCCTACACTATTGGAATGTCCTCAGGGACTTTGGAGGTTTCTCCTAATTTGTACGATTTTGGACCATGGAATGGGCAGAATTCCCATGGATTGGTAGGCACAGTCCTAATGTGTGGCTCCAAGGGCCCAGCCTGGAGGGTGTGTGGCCCAAGACTTTGAGGACAGAAGTCTGAAAACACAAACTCTGCTTAGGTTTGGGGACGTAGGTATGGCAGGCCCGATCTACAAACCATGAGAAGAACTCTTCAGGATATGAAGAAAGTGCGTGTCTGAGGCGCTTGCTCAGGCTTTTGTCTCTGGATTTTGTATCAGCGATGGCCGTGGAATGTCGGGGAGGCCTCATGGGCCATGGACGAATCTTCCGCTCTGAGGATTTGGCCCGATTACCAATTGCTTTTCGTCAATCTGTGGGATGGGAGGACTCATTTCAGTTTTGTTACCTCAGGTGTCCCACCAAAAGAGGAATTCCAAAGCGAAGCTGTGGGGAAGAGTGAAGGGACAACCCGAACTATGGTTAAAAATTGGGGCCTAGGGGCATGGCAAGCCCAATATGCTATCTCTTCATCCAGCCACTGAGTGGCCTTACTTGAGGACTGGGCTCAGCCAGAGGGTCACAATGTGTGTTTGTGACCAATGTGGCCCGCGAGCATGGGCGGGGCCTCAAGGGCCACACTGGTTTCAACTACACTGAACGTTGGACAACATGCCAACAAAGGGTTTCTTGCCATGGGGAAGGAGTTCTGATTTCTGCATCACCTTCAACCCTGGGCAGTGATTGGAGATAAGGTCTAGGTTCTGAAACCTGAAAACCGAGGTTGGGAAGAGATGACGACCTAAGGCCATAACGGCTCGATGTGCTCAGTGTGCGGCAAGCTGTCTGGGAGGGGTCAGGAGGTCCAGGCTCAGTCTGTGTCAGAAAGGACATTAGTGCCCTGGTCAGCCTATGTATTTGGGGTACAGCCAAGTTCGGTGCAGGTTGATCCTCATTTGGGGTTACTGGGTAGCCCCAGAGGACAAAGATTTTTCTTCTGGAGTGCAGGCAGAGTGCTGCATTGTAGTTCTGGATTGCCAAACTGGAGGGCTTGTGGGCCAGTAGTCTGACGACAAAAGTCTGAGAACACAAGCTAGGCTTAGGTTTCTGGGTGAGGCCATGGCAGGCACAATCTACAGCCCTGAATCGAGATCTCGTGCATCTGATTTCAGGGCGAGGTTCAGACGATTGCTCAGGTTGGAGTTTCTGCCCCGGATGGCCCCTTCATGAATGGGGGGGGCATCTGGAGGCCATCGGGGTTTTCCCACGATGGGAGTTGTGAGAAGCTCCAAACTGCAGAGAGTCTTCTGCAGGACAATTGAGACCTGTTGTATGGCTCCAGGCCAATGATTCTGAGCAGGGTTCTAAGGATGGATGGCTGGGTAGCCCACCTCGCATTCCAATTGTCTCCTAGCAACAAGACAGGTTAGATCTCCTGGATCTGTGGGGAGCAACTGTGGACGCTGAGTTGAAATGGACACACCTGGGGATGGGTCCTAATGTGCTTTTGTGTCTATGGAGACCTTGGAATGAAGCGGTGGCACTGGGGCCCTAAAGGGTTCTCCTAAACAGAGGCTTTGACACAGCTCCAACGTGCAAGTTTCCCATGTGTAGATGAGATGTTTTCTGATGGGTGAGTGTAGAAACAGCTATATGCTGCTTTTGAAATCCAGGCCTCTGAGGAGAGATGACTGGAAACAAAAGCAATGGATCTGATTAGGGCCTAGGGGCCTGTTCTTTCCTTTTTACCTCTGGGGACATCTGTCTATGGGTCTGAGTGCAGGTAGGTGCTCAGTTGGGCTCAGATTGCCCCTGTTTTTTCCTGGGAAGCCACCACTATTGAGATGGATCAGGGAATTTGGAGGTTTATCCTATTAGAAGGGTTGTGGCCATTGGAATGGGCACACACAATTCCCTTGGAGAGGGCAAGTACAGTCCTCAGGTTTGGTTCCAGGGGCCTGAGCCTGTAGGTTGTGTAGGCCAGGGCTGTTTGGACAGTTGTCTGAAAACACAAATTCGGCTTATGTTTCGGGTCATAGGTATGGCAGGACTGACCTACAGACCATGAGGAGAACTCTTCGGGATTTGAAAGAAGGGCGAGTGTGAGGCTCCTGCTCAAGTTTTTGTCTCTGGATATCGTGTCACTCATGGTCGTGGAATTTCTGGGTGACTTCATGGGAAATGGACGAGTCTTACTCTCTGGTGGTTTGGCCCCGTCCAAAGAGTTTGGGGTCATTCTGTGGGCTGGAAGAAGTCCGTTTTGTTGTTGTTGTTGTTGTTGTTGTTGTTTTCTTTTTTAACCTCAGGTGTCCCACCAAATGAGGGATTCCAGAGTAGAGCCCTGGGGAGGGGCGACTGGACAATCAGAAATCTGGTTAAAAATTGGGGCCTAGGGACATGTCAAGCCCATTATGACATCTAATGGTCCAGCCACTGAGAGGACTTACTAGAGGACAGGACTCATGCTGAGGGTCACAATGCGTGTGTATGCCCTCGTCGCACTCAAGAATGGGCGGGGCCTCAGGGTGAATGCTGGTTTCTCCTACACTGAACGTTGGACAACGTGCCAACCACAAGGGTTCTTGCCATGGGTAAGGAGATGTTCTGATTTCTGCGTCACACTCACCCCTGGGCAGTGATTGGAGATAAGATCTCGGATCTGAAGCCTGAAAACTGACGTAGGGAAGGGATGATGACCTAAGGCCATGGCGGGTTTTATGTGCTCAGTGTGCGGTCAGCTTTCTGGGTGTTTGTCAGGAGGTCCGGGCTCAGGTTGTGTTCGACAGTGCATTAGTGCCCAGGTTAGACTATATCATTTGGGTAAAGTCGAGTGCTGTGTAGGTTTATCCTCATTTAAGGTGCCTGGGCAGCTCATGAGGCAATAATTTTTTTTCTAGAGGGCAGGAAGAGTGCTGCATTGTGGGTCCGGAATTGCCAAACTTGAGGGCTTCGGGGCCAGGAGTGTGAGGACGGAAGTCTGAGAAGACAAGGTAGACTTGGGTTTCAGGGCGAGGGCACGGCAGGTACCCCCTGCAGATCTGAACCAATATCTCATGCATCTGAAGTCAGGGCGAGGATCAGACGTTGGCTCAGGTTGGAGTTTCTGTGCATGACGGCCGCTTCATGAAGGGAGCGGAATCTCGGGGCCATTGAGGTTTTCCCACTTTGGAGTTGTGGGATGCCCCCTTCAAGGATTCCTTCTGCGGGACAATTGAGACCTGTTGGACAGCTCCAGGACATCCCATATGGAATGACTCCAAAGCACCGTTCTGATGGATGCCTGGGAAGCCCGCCTCGCATTCCAATTGTCTCCTAGCAACAAGACAGTTTAGATCTGATGGCTCTGCCCTAATGTGTTTTTCTGACCATGAGGGCCTTGGTTGGGGCGGTGGCTACGGGACCCTGAAGTACTCTCCTAAGCTTTGGACATATCTCCCATGCACAGGTTTCCTTGTGGAGACGAGATGAGTTCTGATGGGTGCCTCAGGAAAACCCCTATGCTCGTATTGGAATCAGGCTTTTGAGGACACATGTCTGTAACCCAAAGCAATGGATCCTATTATGGCCTAGGGTCCTGTCTGGTTCAATCTTCTTCTCTGGGGACATCCATCTATGGTATGAGTGGAGGTCGATTATCAGCTGGTGTCAGACAGCCCTTGTTTGTTCCGGGCGTCCTACACTATTGGAATGTCCTCAGGGACTTTGGAGGTTTCTCCTAATTTGTACGATTTTGGACCATGGAATGGGCAGAATTCCCATGGATTGGTAGGCACAGTCCTAATGTGTGGCTCCAAGGGCCCAGCCTGGAGGGTGTGTGGCCCAAGACTTTGAGGACAGAAGTCTGAAAACACAAACTCTGCTTAGGTTTGGGGACGTAGGTATGGCAGGCCCGATCTACAAACCATGAGAAGAACTCTTCTGGATATGAAGAAAGTGCCAGTCTGAGGCGCTTGCTCAGGCTTTTGTCTCTGGATTTTGTAACAGCGATGGCCGTGGAATGTCGGGGAGGCCTCATGGGCCATGGACGAATCTTCCGCTCTGAGGATTTGGCCCGATTCCCAATTGCTTTTCGTCAATCTGTGGGATGGGAGGACTCATTTCAGTTTTGTTACCTCAGGTGTCCCACCAAAAGAGGAATTCCAAAGCGAAGCCGTGGGGAAGAGTGAAGGGACAACCCGAACTATGGTTAAAAATTGGGGCCTAGGGGCATGGCAAGCCCAATATGCTATCTCTTCATCCAGCCACTGAGTGGCCTTACTTGAGGACTGGGCTCAGCCAGAGGGTCACAATGTGTGTTTGTGACCAATGTGGCCCGCGAGCATGGGCGGGGCCTCAAGGGCCACACTGGTTTCAACTACACTGAACGTTGGACAACATGCCAACAAAGGGTTTCTTGCCATGGGGAAGGAGTTCTGATTTCTGCATCACCTTCAACCCTGGGCAGTGATTGGAGATAAGGTCTAGGTTCTGAAACCTGAAAACCGAGGTTGGGAAGAGATGACGACCTAAGGCCATGGCGGCTCGATGTGCTCAGTGTGCGGCAAGCTGTCTGGGAGGGGTCAAGAGGTCCAGGCTCAGTCTGTGTCAGAAAGGACATTAGTGCCCTGGTCAGCCTATGTATTTGGGGTACAGCCAAGTTCGGTGCATGTTGATCCTCATTTGGGGTTACTGGGTAGCCCCAGAGTACAATGATTTTTCTTCTGGAGGGCAGGCAGAGTGCTGCATTGTAGTTCTGGATTGCCAAACTGGAGGGCTTGTGGGCCAGTAGTCTGACGACAAAAGTCTGAGAACACAAGCTAGGCTTAGGTTTCTGGGTGAGGCCATGGCAGGCACAATCTACAGCCCTGAATCGAGATCTCGTGCATCTGAAGTCAGGGCGAGGTTCAGACGATTGCTCAGGTTGGAGTTTCTGCCCCGGATGGCCCCTTCATGAATGGGGGGGGGCATCTGGAGGCCATCGGGGTTTTCCCACGATGGGAGTTGTGAGAAGCTCCAAACTGCAGAGAGTCTTCTGCAGGACAATTGAGACCTGTTGTATGGCTCCAGGCCAATGATTCTGAGCAGGGTTCTAAGGATGGATGGCTGGGTAGCCCACCTCGCATTCCAATTGTCTCCTAGCAACAAGACAGGTTAGATCTCCTGGATCTGTGGGGAGCAACTGTGGACGCTGAGTTGAAATGGACACACCTGGGGATGGGTCCTAATGTGCTTTTGTGTCTATGGAGACCTTGGAATGAAGCGGTGGCACTGGGGCCCTAAAGGGTTCTCCTAAACAGAGGCTTTGACACAGCTCCAACGTGCAAGTTTCCCATGTGTAGATGAGATGTTTTCTGATGGGTGAGTGTAGAAACAGCTATATGCTGCTTTTGAAATCCAGGCCTCTGAGGAGAGATGACTGGAAACAAAAGCAATGGATCTGATTAGGGCCTAGGGGCCTGTTCTTTCCTTTTTACCTCTGGGGACATCTGTCTATGGGTCTGAGTGCAGGTAGGTGCTCAGTTGGGCTCAGATTGCCCCTGTTTTTTCCTGGGAAGCCACCACTATTGAGATGGATCAGGGAATTTGGAGGTTTATCCTATTAGAAGGGTTGTGGCCATTGGAATGGGCACACACAATTCCCTTGGAGAGGGCAAGTACAGACCTCAGGTTTGGCTCCAGGGGCCTGAGCCTGTAGGTTGTGTAGGCCAGGGCTGTTTGGACAGTTGTCTGAAAACACAAATTCGGCTTATGTTTCGGGTCATAGGTATGGCAGGACTGACCTACAGACCATGAGGAGAACTCTTCGGGATTTGAAAGAAGGGCGAGTGTGAGGCTCCTGCTCAAGTTTTTGTCTCTGGATATCGTGTCACTCATGGTCGTGGAATTTCTGGGTGACTTCATGGGAAATGGACGAGTCTTACTCTCTGGTGGTTTGGCCCCGTCCAAAGAGTTTGGGGTCATTCTGTGGGCTGGAAGAAGTCCGTTTTGTTGTTGTTGTTGTTGTTGTTGTTGTTTTCTTTTTTAACCTCAGGTGTCCCACCAAATGAGGGATTCCAGAGTAGAGCCCTGGGGAGGGGCGACTGGACAATCAGAAATCTGGTTAAAAATTGGGGCCTAGGGACATGTCAAGCCCATTATGACATCTAATGGTCCAGCCACTGAGAGGACTTACTAGAGGACAGGACTCATGCTGAGGGTCACAATGCGTGTGTATGCCCTCGTCGCACTCAAGAATGGGCGGGGCCTCAGGGTGAATGCTGGTTTCTCCTACACTGAACGTTGGACAACGTGCCAACCACAAGGGTTCTTGCCATGGGTAAGGAGATGTTCTGATTTCTGCGTCACACTCACCCCTGGGCAGTGATTGGAGATAAGATCTCGGATCTGAAGCCTGAAAACTGACGTAGGGAAGGGATGATGACCTAAGGCCATGGCGGGTTTTATGTGCTCAGTGTGCGGTCAGCTTTCTGGGTGTTGGTCAGGAGGTCCGGGCTCAGGTTGTGTTCGACAGTGCATTAGTGCCCAGGTTAGACTATATCATTTGGGTAAAGTCGAGTGCTGTGTAGGTTTATCCTCATTTAAGGTGCCTGGGCAGCTCATGAGGCAATAATTTTTTTTCTAGAGGGCAGGAAGAGTGCTGCATTGTGGGTCCGGAATTGCCAAACTTGAGGGCTTCGGGGCCAGGAGTGTGAGGACGGAAGTCTGAGAAGACAAGGTAGACTTGGGTTTCAGGGCGAGGGCACGGCAGGTACCCCCTGCAGATCTGAACCAATATCTCATGCATCTGAAGTCAGGGCGAGGATCAGACGTTGGCTCAGGTTGGAGTTTCTGTGCATGACGGCCGCTTCATGAAGGGAGCGGAATCTCGGGGCCATTGAGGTTTTCCCACTTTGGAGTTGTGGGATGCCCCCTTCAAGGATTCCTTCTGCGGGACAATTGAGACCTGTTGGACAGCTCCAGGACATCCCATATGGAATGACTCCAAAGCACCGTTCTGATGGATGCCTGGGAAGCCCGCCTCGCATTCCAATTGTCTCCTAGCAACAAGACAGTTTAGATCTGATGGCTCTGCCCTAATGTGTTTTTCTGACCATGAGGGCCTTGGTTGGGGCGGTAGCTACGGGACCCTGAAGTACTCTCCTAAGCTTTGGACATATCTCCCATGCACAGGTTTCCTTGTGGAGACGAGATGAGTTCTGATGGGTGCCTCAGGAAAACCCCTATGCTCGTATTGGAATCAGGCTTTTGAGGACACATGTCTGTAACCCAAAGCAATGGATCCTATTATGGCCTAGGGTCCTGTCTGGTTCAATCTTCTTCTCTGGGGACATCCATCTATGGTATGAGTGGAGGTCGATTATCAGCTGGTGTCAGACAGCCCTTGTTTGTTCCGGGCGTCCTACACTATTGGAATGTCCTCAGGGACTTTGGAGGTTTCTCCTAATTTGTACGATTTTGGACCATGGAATGGGCAGAATTCCCATGGATTGGTAGGCACAGTCCTAATGTGTGGCTCCAAGGGCCCAGCCTGGAGGGTGTGTGGCCCAAGACTTTGAGGACAGAAGTCTGAAAACACAAACTCTGCTTAGGTTTGGGGACGTAGGTATGGCAGGCCCGATCTACAAACCATGAGAAGAACTCTTCTGGATATGAAGAAAGTGCCAGTCTGAGGCGCTTGCTCAGGCTTTTGTCTCTGGATTTTGTATCAGCGATGGCCGTGGAATGTCGGGGAGGCCTCATGGGCCATGGACGAATCTTCCGCTCTGAGGATTTGGCCCGATTCCCAATTGCTTTTCGTCAATCTGTGGGATGGGAGGACTCATTTCAGTTTTGTTACCTCAGGTGTCCCACCAAAAGAGGAATTCCAAAGCGAAGCCGTGGGGAAGAGTGAAGGGACAACCCGAACTATGGTTAAAAATTGGGGCCTAGGGGCATGGCAAGCCCAATATGCTATCTCTTCATCCAGCCACTGAGTGGCCTTACTTGAGGACTGGGCTCAGCCAGAGGGTCACAATGTGTGTTTGTGACCAATGTGGCCCGCGAGCATGGGCGGGGCCTCAAGGGCCACACTGGTTTCAACTACACTGAACGTTGGACAACATGCCAACAAAGGGTTTCTTGCCATGGGGAAGGAGTTCTGATTTCTGCATCACCTTCAACCCTGGGCAGTGATTGGAGATAAGGTCTAGGTTCTGAAACCTGAAAACCGAGGTTGGGAAGAGATGACGACCTAAGGCCATGGCGGCTCGATGTGCTCAGTGTGCGGCAAGCTGTCTGGGAGGGGTCAAGAGGTCCAGGCTCAGTCTGTGTCAGAAAGGACATTAGTGCCCTGGTCAGCCTATGTATTTGGGGTACAGCCAAGTTCGGTGCATGTTGATCCTCATTTGGGGTTACTGGGTAGCCCCAGAGTACAATGATTTTTCTTCTGGAGGGCAGGCAGAGTGCTGCATTGTAGTTCTGGATTGCCAAACTGGAGGGCTTGTGGGCCAGTAGTCTGACGACAAAAGTCTGAGAACACAAGCTAGGCTTAGTTTTCTGGGTGAGGCCATGGCAGGCACAATCTACAGCCCTGAATCGAGATCTCGTGCATCTGAAGTCAGGGCGAGGTTCAGACGATTGCTCAGGTTGGAGTTTCTGCCCCGGATGGCCCCTTCATGAATGGGGGGGGGCATCTGGAGGCCATCGGGGTTTTCCCACGATGGGAGTTGTGAGAAGCTCCAAACTGCAGAGAGTCTTCTGCAGGACAATTGAGACCTGTTGTATGGCTCCAGGCCAATGATTCTGAGCAGGGTTCTAAGGATGGATGGCTGGGTAGCCCACCTCGCATTCCAATTGTCTCCTAGCAACAAGACAGGTTAGATCTCCTGGATCTGTGGGGAGCAACTGTGGACGCTGAGTTGAAATGGACACACCTGGGGATGGGTCCTAATGTGCTTTTGTGTCTATGGAGACCTTGGAATGAAGCGGTGGCACTGGGGCCCTAAAGGGTTCTCCTAAACAGAGGCTTTGACACAGCTCCAACGTGCAAGTTTCCCATGTGTAGATGAGATGTTTTCTGATGGGTGAGTGTAGAAACAGCTATATGCTGCTTTTGAAATCCAGGCCTCTGAGGAGAGATGACTGGAAACAAAAGCAATGGATCTGATTAGGGCCTAGGGGCCTGTTCTTTCCTTTTTACCTCTGGGGACATCTGTCTATGGGTCTGAGTGCAGGTAGGTGCTCAGTTGGGCTCAGATTGCCCCTGTTTTTTCCTGGGAAGCCACCACTATTGAGATGGATCAGGGAATTTGGAGGTTTATCCTATTAGAAGGGTTGTGGCCATTGGAATGGGCACACACAATTCCCTTGGAGAGGGCAAGTACAGACCTCAGGTTTGGCTCCAGGGGCCTGAGCCTGTAGGTTGTGTAGGCCAGGGCTGTTTGGACAGTTGTCTGAAAACACAAATTCGGCTTATGTTTCGGGTCATAGGTATGGCAGGACTGACCTACAGACCATGAGGAGAACTCTTCGGGATTTGAAAGAAGGGCGAGTGTGAGGCTCCTGCTCAAGTTTTTGTCTCTGGATATCGTGTCACTCATGGTCGTGGAATTTCTGGGTGACTTCATGGGAAATGGACGAGTCTTACTCTCTGGTGGTTTGGCCCCGTCCAAAGAGTTTGGGGTCATTCTGTGGGCTGGAAGAAGTCCGTTTTGTTGTTGTTGTTGTTGTTGTTGTTGTTTTCTTTTTTAACCTCAGGTGTCCCACCAAATGAGGGATTCCAGAGTAGAGCCCTGGGGAGGGGCGACTGGACAATCAGAAATCTGGTTAAAAATTGGGGCCTAGGGACATGTCAAGCCCATTATGACATCTAATGGTCCAGCCACTGAGAGGACTTACTAGAGGACAGGACTCATGCTGAGGGTCACAATGCGTGTGTATGCCCTCTTTGCACTCAAGAATGGGCGGGGCCTCAGGGTGAATGCTGGTTTCTCCTACATTGAACGTGGACAACGTGCCAACCACAAGGGTTCTTGCCATGGGTAAGGAGGAGTTCTGATTTCTGCGTCACACTCACCCCTGGGCAGAGATTGGAGATAAGATCTCGGATCTGAAGCCTGAAAACTGACGTAGGGAAGGGATGATGACCTAAGGCCATGGCGGGTTTTATGTGCTCAGTGTGCGGGCAGCTTTCTGGGTGTTGGTCTGGAGGTCCGGGCTCAGGTTGTGTTCGACAGTGCATTAGTGCCCAGGTTAGACTATATCATTTGGGTAAAGTCGAGTGCTGTGTAGGTTGATCCTCATTTAAGGTGCCTGGGCAGCTCATGAGGCAATATTTTTTTTTTCTAGAGGGCAGGAAGAGTGCTGCATTGTGGGTCCGGAATTGCCAAACTTGAGGACTTCGGGGCCAGGAGTGTGAGGACGGAAGTC